>NC_068938.1:201256727-201556727 GCF_016801865.2 Culex pipiens pallens
AGGTCGGTCCATTTTCAGCAGCGTTCTTATCAGCGGTATGTCATCTTTCATTACACATGTGAAACTTTTTGTCCCCCTCAAGCTCGGTGGGAACAGGTTTGAGAGGGGGTCGGGGGACCACAGAACACTAATTAGTCACTGTCGACGCCGGACTAGGTAGTATCGGGACAGCACACTCACTCTGGGAAGTTCCAGCAACTCGAGCAATGTTGTTTGTTTGTTTGGCTTGAACCTCTTTCTCTGGAAATGTTTGTTGTGTATTTCTGCGGTTTTCGGGTTGATGGTCCCGGACAGGTTCCCGGGTCGACACCTCTGCACCACCTTCTTGCAGCAAAGGCAGAAAGCTTAATTATAGCAGCAGCACACTTCAGCAGGAGGAAGGAATGCAAATGGAGTTTATATATGCAAAACGTAATTGAATTGCAGCTTCTCTGTCTTGTTGCATAAACAGAGTGTGGAGGAGATTTGTGGAACGTCATTTGGACGTTTCTAAGAAAACATAATTAATTTCCGCAATGCTTCATTTGAACTCATTTCGCACGAACAATTATTGCCACTTTAATTGAATGTCCTCTATCTTTACCTGTGACATTTATCTAGAAATCCACAAAACGGTATTCCACTTACTCGAGCTTCATTTGGGCAATAACAATCTGAAGGAAGAAATTCAATCAGTGCTTTCAATGAAAATCGTTTGACCCTCTTGCAGTGATCAATAAAAACTAACTCAGGTAGAAAAACATTTCTTAAAATAACTTAATGTTTTTTTAAACTCGTGAAAAAAATTGGAAGTCTCGAGTTTTACTCAAATATCAAAACCTGATCTTCTGTCAAAAAGCCAAACTTGAACTTTTCCAGTTATTTCCCCTTGCTCGGGGGCCAAACTTCCCGAACTCCTTCAAAGATGCCATGCCAGGCATAAATTAGCCGGCAAACTCATTTCCTCCGACCCCGGACAATTATCCCGGACTCACAAAGAGATTAATAAGCACGCTTTAATATGTCCATATCTTGGACCCCGGACCGTGTCGTGCACGTGTACCATTCCCATGTACGAACAACTCCGGACACTAATCAGCAACATGCAAAGCATGGTCCAAACACAAACACACACACGTGGGACATGTCCATGGTCCAAAAGCTTTCAACCTGTCCCATTGAAATCGCTGCGACTAAATTATGCATAACTCGACCAACTCTCTCTCTGTCTATGCTACAAGCTAAAACACAAAACACAAAACATCTAGCTCGAAGGCATCTCGAAGAAATTCTCTTTCATGGACTTCGGGCCGTATTTTTTAATGCCTCTCGCAAAGTCCAGGGTCTTTAATAGAAATATGCCAGTTTCTATGAAGGCAAAAGTCTGCACCCAGCTGTCACCGTTCCCCACCACCCCCTTTGATATAACCAGGTCAAACTTGGTCCTTGCTGCAACCTGCACTGAACACTTTCTTCAAAAATGCATCAATTATTCATGTGCGAAAGACAACTTTAAACATTCGTGAACGGCCCAATGCATAATAGATCTCTCTCTGTTGTTTGGCCCTGTTCTACCCCGACGGCGGTGATGATGATGATGGTGTCCGGAAGAAGTTTCCGTATCGATTTCATATTTTCTCGGGCGGCCTATCGCCATCTATACTGGTTGGTTGGCTGTGGCTTGTGTCATAAATAGAAATATCATTCATGCTGGGAAAAGAGGAAATGGGCTTGTTTTGTACTAAACTAAGTGATCATTATTCAAAATTCTCTTTTGATTTTTATTATTTCAAAATTTTTCATTTTTGTATTTTTTGCCGATTTGCTTTTAACACTCAATTTCAGAGAAATTGAGACTTGTTTTATACTTTCATGCACGAATTATCGCCATAAAGAAACTAACAAAATTGGAAAATTTTAGTAGACGGATTTTCATAATTATTTGTACTACTTTATTAAAAAGGTAAAAGGTAACACGTCGGAAAAGACTTGCTCAGTTTTGTCATCTAGTATTAAGCTTCTATGTTGTAAAAAAAAACCTGAAAAAGATTTCTTAAAATATTAATTTTTCAAGTGTACACAAAGTTACATGAATCATGTCAACCAAAACCTTGATATTCTAAAAATATAAGAATTCTTTGTCGAATGCATTTTCAAGATCATTTTTCAGTTGATTTTGTGTTTTATTTTATAATTTATATATTTATGACTGATCGAAATCTTCATAAAAGGTCTATTATTTTTTTTTTTCTAAAAACAAGTGATGATCAAAAACAAAAATTAGGAAAAGGATTGGGTTCCTTGTTCATAACCATAATTAGTTTTGGTTTCTGGAAAGTATTTCTGATTATTTATTTTTTTCACGAGGGTCAACAATATATTCTATACTAATATTATAGAGCAATTCCATCTCAAATCAGGAATTTTTCTGGTACTTTTGTACCTGACCCTCTCCGATTTCAATGAAACTTTCTAGACATGTTATCCTAGGCCTATATAAGCCATTTTTGTGTATATGGAGCTAATTGTACTCTAAAATGACATTTGAGAAGGGCGTAAGTAATTAAGATATTTTTGTATTCTGTAATTTAAAAATGACTGTATCTCGAAGCCGTTGCGTCGTATCAAAAAGTGGTCAAAGACAAACTTGTAGGAAATTGGACGGGCTTTCTGAAAAAAATACACTGAAAGAAAAATACACGCCACTTCTATGGGATTTTTTAATTTGTATACTTAAAATTTAAATTTTAAGGTGAAGTCACGATTTTTTTTCGTTCAAAATTTTTGAGGAAATAGCCTAAAATGTGACAAAAAGACTCACGAAAAATGCAGGATGGTATGTCTCTCAAAAAAAAATACAAAAATCATTTACTAAAACTGTTTTTTTTGAAAAGTGGTCTAAACGTCAAAATTTTCGAAAACTGATAGTGGGAATCGATTTTCCAGACAATTTTACATAAAAGTCTCCATATTGATCATTGTCCTAAGTCCAACCCTTGCGAAGTTACAGCGATTTTAAAAATAAAAATGTTGAAAAAACTGCTTTTTTGGTGGTTTTTGGCATTTTTTAAATGACAGACTTGATTTTTCAGTCTCGAAAATATTTTTACCGGAAAACTCGTCCAATTTCGCATAAGATTGCCTTTAACAGCTTTTCAATTTGACCCGTTTTAATATTTACGTAAGATGATTTACTATCCAGATTTATACCACACTGAAAAAAATATTCTGTTTTCAGTTATGAGTAATGTAATTAAGCTTATATTTGTAAGCCCATACATCCAATTGAAAAGCTTTCAAAGGCAAACTTATGGGAAATTGGACGAGCTTTCCGGTAAAAATATTTTCGAGACTGAAAAATCAAGTCTGTTATATAGAAAATGCCAAAAACCACCAAAAAAGCAGTTTTTTCAACATTTTTATTTTTAAAACCGCTGTAACTTCGCAAGGGTTGGACTAAGGACAATGGTCAATATGGAGACTTTTATGTAAAATTGTCTGGAGAATCGATTCCCACTATCGGTTTTCGAAAATTTTGACGTTTAGACCACTTTTCAAAAAAACAGTTTTAGTAAATGATTTTTGTATTTTTTTAGAGAGACATACCATCCTGCATTTTTCGTCAGTCTTTTTGTCACATTTTAGGCTATTTCCTCAAAAATTTTGAACGAAAAAAATCGTGACTTCACCTTAAAATTTAAATTTTAAGTATACAAATAAAAAAATCCCATAGAAGTGGCGTGTATTTTTCTTTCAGTGTTTTTTTTTTCAGAAAGCCCGTCCAATTTCCTACAAGTTTGTCTTTGACCACTTTTTGGTACGATGCAACGGCTTCGAGATACAGTCATTTTTAAATTACAGAATACAAAAATATCTTAATTACTTACGCCCTTCTCAAATGTCATTTTCGAGTACAATTAGCTCCATATACACAAAAATGGCTTATATAGGCCTAGGATAACATGTCTAGAAATTTTCATTGAAATCGGAGGGAGTCAGGTACAAAAGTACCAGAAAAATTTCTGATTTGAGATGGAATTGCTCTATATGATTTAAAAAAACGTGAGAAAATAATCCCAACAAAATCTTTCTACAATCTTCAAAAATCTTAAGACTTTAAATTGAAACAAATTTTAATATGGTTATCTGGCCAACCCCAATACTCTCTTAAAATGTTCATTTCAGGACTGAAAAGCAGAACTTTTTACTTCTAAAACTTAAGTAAAAAGAATTAAGAAAAAGTACATAAAGTTTTTCTAGTTTTTCATACTGTTAATCTGCATTATATCAAGTCAACTTTTTTAGCTGGTTTAGTTTTTTTATCTTTTTCCACAAAAAAAAATCAATTTTTGTTTTTTTAACATTCATTAAAAATTCAAAAAATAGGATAATTTTTGACCAAAATTTTCAGATTGAAAAAAAAAGGTCCTTGCTAAATTTTGAGAAATTTGTTTTCTACAGGTGAAAAATATTTAGATATTTTTTTGTAGATTTTTTTAAATCGGTATAAGACCAATAAAAAAAAACTTGCCCTTTCTCAAAACTATTCAGAATACACCGTGAAAAGCATATTTTTTCATTTTTCATCATATTGATGGGACACTTTTGGGCGGTTGACTATTTGCGGATTTTTAGTACACAGATTTAAAATAAACATAAATTCAAATCTTCAAATATTTGAATCTTAAAATCATTCAATATTCAAATCTTCAAATCCTGTAATCTATAATTTTTGAAACCTACAAATCTTGAAATTTTAAAATCTTCTAATTTTTTCATCATTCTTAAAAAAAATCTTTCATCTATCAATCTTCTTCAATCTTTTAATTTATAAATATTGAAATCTTTGAGTCAACGAATCTTCAATCTTCAAATCTTCAAATTTTCAAATTTTCAAAGCTTTAAATCTTTAAATCTTCAAATCTTCAAATCTTCAAATCTTCAAATTTTCAAATCTTTAAATCTTCAATTCTTCAAATCTTCAAATCTTCAAATCTTCAAATCTTCAAATCTTCAAATCTTCAAATCTTCAAATCTTCAAATCTTCAAACCTTCAAATCTTCAAATCTTCAAATCTTCAAATCTTCAAGTCTTCAAATTTACAAATCTTCAAATCTTCAGATATTTATATCTTGTAATCTGCAAATTTTGAAATTCTAAAATCATCAAAACTTTCTTTAATCTTTCAAAATTTAAATTTTCATATAATTAAACCTTAAAATCTCCAATTCGGCGAATCTTTAAATCAATTTTTTCAAATTATTAAATCTTCATGTTTTCAACTTCAATTTTTCAGATCACCAAATCAACAAATCTTCAAATTATAAAAAAAATCTAATCTTATAAAATATAAGGATGAATCTTAAAAAGTTTCATGTGAAAAATTACCCTAATTTTAGTGAAACAACATCAAAAAACATTTCTAGGACAAGGGTATAGGTTCCTTCAGAAAATTGTTTATTCCGGCAAATAAACTGCTGGTAAGTGATTTCCCTAATGTTTCTAGCTAAAACTATTGGTTCGATTTTAAATGTTTTAAAAACTGAAATTTTGTGAAAATTTCTGCTTTTTTAAATAAAATATATTTTAAAATTTAAGTTCTTTTTTGAGTGAATGCAAGCAAAGTTATTTCTTTTGAAAAAAGTAGAAAATTTAAAAAAAAAGTTTCAATTTTTAATTTTTTTGAAAATCAAACCAAGATATCGCGAATTGAAAAAAGGGCTATACAGCGAAGTTTTCGAGATGTTAGTGAAAAATGTTGATTCTTATCCGGGTTACGTCATTTTTCCGTTATTGCGTGGCGCGTCGAAAAACCCAGTTCTTATGTTCAAAAAATCATATCTCCGAATCGTGTTAATGGATATTCCAAATATTTATATATGTTATGTAAAATATTACAAGCAATCAGGAAAAAAAAATTTCAGGTAATAGCTCTTTGGTCCCGAGACCTTAAAATCAACAAATGAAATATTCATAGGACCTTTTCAAATACTCAGCTAGTTTATTCGAACCACAAAATATTGTTTCTTAAAAGCCCAACTAACAGCCTTTCCTTTTTGGCGCTATAAAATTGGTTCTGCCGTTCCGGAGATATGTTGTTTTTAAATGTGCTTTTTGCGAGAATTTACAAAAAACGTCATTTTTTGACCACTTTCTTCGGATGAGAGCACCCTAGTCGCCCTAGAGCAGTTTGACGTGGAATCGCTGTATAATTAAATGATACTGAAAAAAAATAATATTTTTTTCACAAAATGTTAGCTATAAGAGGCACAACAACCGGAAGTCCGATCAACACAGTCTAAAAAGGAAAATTGTAGGAAATTTTCTGCCTAATTTGCAAAAGTTAAAAAAAATCGAAATTTTCAGCTAAATATGCTTTTAACTTGAAAACGGTACACGCTATCATAACAAATATATGAAGTCTTTTGCTGTTGTAAATTTGATATAAAACTAAAAATGATGTTTTTAGTTTTTTTGGCAATATTTTTTCCAAAAGTCATAATTTTTCAAAAATGTATCACTCCAGTACCACATTTAGCTAAATCTTAAAATCTAGTGCAAAGGATGGCTTTTTAGTCCCCAAAATAAATAAAAAATCGAAAAAGTTGTGAAATTTCTGGTGAATTACTTCAAGTACCTGTAGAACAGATCTTACTTTTAGGAGACTGCTGAAGATTGAAGTTGGTAGTAACAAAAACATTTTCAGTAAAATCATCCAGAAAATAAAAACAACCTTATTAGTTAAAAATCTTAGAGTCAAAGGACTTTGAGTTGGAACATCCAGAAAATTTTCACTTTTTAAGCATTCAGTCCAAAACACTATGTTTCTAGAAGACATTGTGTCCAAATAACTTAAAGTCCAGAAGATTCAATGTTCTAAAAATTCTGCAAAACTGCAAGTCCAACACGAGTGTACTTTCTCTTCTTCGCTTGCACAACAATACCAAGGACGAACACACACAGTACACAGCCCAAGCTTGGGATAGGATATCCTACTTCCCAGATATGTATAACACAAATACCACAGAAAACAGACCTCCATTCGTCTTGCTGAGGTGAGGTCAGAACAATGCCAACTCGGAAGAAAACAACCTTGTACGTAAGTGTAGTAGGGCATATGTGTCGGAGGGGGATATCCCCATCATTCTTCAGACGGCAGGAATAGGAAGGAATCTGGGTGCCGGCGGCGGCTCCGGTGTTGTTTACCTGCAAATACAAACCAGACCCAGAACCCAACCAAGGGGAAGAAAACAGAAGAAATATTAAATATTTGAAATTACATCTACACCACGAGCGAGTGAAGAAGCTGGTCTCGTTTGTCTCAGTTACGTAAGATCGATAAATGGGTACACATATTTATCAGGAAGATGAAATGGAGGTATGTCTGTGATTGTTGAAGGGATGATTAAGGTGAGATGCAGGTTGTTTGTTGAAGCACGCAATACTTTCAAAATAATTACTTTTAAATTATGAATTATTAATTTTAGCACTCAACTAAATTGAAAATTACACCCGCTTTCATCAAAGAGGTTTAAATGTTGCTTTTGTATGACAAAGATAGTTGGATTTGTTGATCGAGTAATCATTGCTAAGCTTATCGATTAGTCGAACATAAAACATTACTTTCGCTTATCTAAATCTTGTTATTCATTTGCGACATTTATCACAATAACTTATCATTAGAATATGTACCAAGGAAAGAGCTTTATTATCTTCCCTTTGCCGATCAATCTAACTGATAAGAGTGTCACAGTATATGACACTAATGTGAACTATCAAGTTTCAAAACAAAAACACACCTTTTGTTCTCACCGTGCGAACCTCAGATGTCCATCAAATTTGAAAATAATCCCGGTGACAGATTACGATCTCGTCAGACCTGTGTGCCCGCAAGCATTTCCCACTGACATTGTACCCTACAAATTGTCCTCAATCGGTCTAATAGGCCCCGCCGCCGCCGCCGCTGCCCCGCCATCACACAAAGCATCATTTATTGCTGAAAGGTCTCTGTGGTATTCATAATTACAAAGTGTACGAACATGAATATCTCGGTTCACCCCCTCTCCGTACGAAAGGCCCCGGCAATCCATCTTAGTGGTGACGACGACCGGCGACGGTGGTCGCTACTGTGGCTAATGTAATGTCCTCCCTTATAAAACGGATGAATAATCACCGGTCCTATGAATACTGGCTGGCTGGCCAGCTACTGGTTCAACCCTTTCGAGCGACCCCTGAAGCCTATGGCTTCAAGCTATTTCAGGACGTTTCGTCGATAGGTCGTTTCGTCGAACAGTCGTTGGCTCAAGTTTTAAAACATTTCTACTCATGTGCTGGGAATGCATTTTTCAGAGGAAACGACCTTCAATTCAGTGGCCCCACAACAACGTTTTCAAAAAAGGTCGTTTCACCGAAAAGGTTATTTCACCAAATTCTTTTACGACACTTCAGTGAAAACATTTCGTTGGAGGTCGTTTCATCGAAAACGGTAATTTGACCGAATTTGAGATCTACATCTTAAGAAGGACAACATCACGTTTCTACGAATTTACTTTTCGGTGAAACGACCTTTCGACAAAAACTTGATTGCCACGGGCATGCCAATCCCAATAATGCTCACAAAGTGAGTATACGTCCCATATAGATACACATTTATTTTGCGGACCGACCCCGACCGCCGTCTCCAAATCTATAAATCCATCTCAAACCCCACTAATGGAGACCCTCCCCTTCTCTCTCCCCCCTAAATGACCCCAAATGCGCGACCCTCAGGTAAGTCCCAGAGAATTCTATTGGCAGAGAAAAAAAAATAAAACTCCGACTCTTCATTATTCATTGAAATTCTTTCGTCGGGCTTGTCAGATGTTTGCAAGGCCGTTGTTGTCATAGTTCGTAATTATTCTGGCCTATAGAAGAGTGAGCACAGCCAGAAGAGATCTCCACTGAGTTGACCTGCTCCGGCATGCGGGGCACCCGCCGTTGCCACTGGGCTCTACCAAATAATACACATTTCCAGAAGGGGCCCCTAAGACTCGATGTCGTTGTCGTCATCTCGATATCGTGTCAGTCAGTCAGGCGCGTGAGTTGTTGGCGTTGCCGTGAGTTGGAAAGGTATCTCGCTCACAGTGAGACCCCGGAATTGGCACGGTAAAATTATGAGTTTTTGTAAAAATATATTATTAAATGAATCGAAATCAAAATCAAAATCAAAATCAAGATCAAAATCAAAATCAAAATCAAAATCAAAATCAAAATCTAGTTTTTAGTTTTTAGTTTTTAGTTTTTAGTTTTTAGTTTTTAGTTTTTAGTTTTTATTTTTTAGTTTTTAGTTTTTAGTTTTTAGTTTTTAGTTTTTAGTTTTTAGTTTTTAGTTTTTAGTTTTTAGTTTTTAGTTTTTAGTTTTTAGTTTTTAGTTTTTAGTTTTTAGTTTTTAGTTTTTAGTTTTTAGTTTTTAGTTTTTAGTTTTTAGTTTTTAGTTTTTAGTTTTTAGTTTTTAGTTTTTAGTTTTTAGTTTTTAGTTTTTAGTTTTTAGTTTTTAGTTTTTAGTTTTTAGTTTTTAGTTTTTAGTTTTTAGTTTTTAGTTTTTAGTTTTTAGTTTTTAGTTTTTAGTTTTTAGTTTTTAGTTTTTAGTTTTTAGTTTTTAGTTTTTAGTTTTTAGTTTTTAGTTTTTAGTTTTTAGTTTTTAGTTTTTAGTTTTTAGTTTTTAGTTTTTAGTTTTTAGTTTTTTAGTTTTTAGTTTTTAGTTTTTAGTTTTTAGTTTTTAGTTTTTAGTTTTTAGTTTTTAGTTTTTAGTTTTTAGTTTTTAGTTTTTAGTTTTTAGTTTTTAGTTTTTAGTTTTTAGTTTTTAGTTTTTAGTTTTTAGTTTTTAGTTTTTAGTTTTTAGTTTTTAGTTTTTAGTTTTTAGTTTTTAGTTTTTAGTTTTTAGTTTTTAGTTTTTAGTTTTTAGTTTTTAGTTTTGTGTTTTTAGTTTTTAGTTTTTAGTTTTTAGTTTTTAGTTTTTAGTTTTTAGTTTTTAGTTTTTAGTTTTTAGTTTTTAGTTTTTAGTTTTTAGTTTTTTAGTTTTTAGTTTTTAGTTTTTAGTTTTTTAGTTTTTAGTTTTTAGTTTTTATTTTTTAGTTTTTAGTTTTTAGTTTTTAGTTTTTAGTTTTTAGTTTTTAGTTTTTAGTTTTTAGTTTTTAGTTTTTAGTTTTTAGTTTTTAGTTTTTAGTTTTTAGTTTTTAGTTTTTAGTTTTTAGTTTTTAGTTTTTAGTTTTTAGTTTTTAGTTTTAAGTTTTTAGTTTTTAGTTTTTAGTTTTTAGTTTTTAGTTTTTAGTTTTTAGTTTTTAGTTTTTAGTTTTTAGTTTTTAGTTTTTAGTTTTTAGTTTTTAGTTTTAGTTTTTAGTTTTTAGTTTTTAGTTTTTAGTTTTTAGTTTTTAGTTTTTAGTTTTTAGTTTTTAGTTTTTAGTTTTTAGTTTTTAGTTTTTAGTTTTTAGTTTTTAGTTTTTAGTTTTTAGTTTTTGGTTTTTAGTTTTTAGTTTTTAGTTTTTAGACTTTTGTTATGTTTATTTTTTCTACCGTGCCTCAATCCCCCAGATCCAGTACGGATCGGGTCTAAAGTTTGCAACTCGCAACCCTCGACGGCCAAAGGGACGAAACGATGGCGGAGGTGGAGGTCGGTGGAGACAGCCCGCCCCGGTTCGGTTCTTCGGTTGGACGGTCTTCGGTATGGCCTTTAGCAGTTATTTCTCCGTCCGCCTGACACAGTCTCTTTCCTGCCCTCGCCGCCTGCCGTTACTGTCGTCGCTGGTGCTACAGTTTGCTCTTTGTCTCTGCACGAGCAGCTTCGTCCGGAGGAGCTTCGACTCTGTCTTTCTGGTCGGTTGGTCGGTTTGTCGGGCTCTCCTCTATTATAGTATAATGATGATGATTTCTTTCCATGATTTTTATTCAACAACTCAGAAGAGAGGGGCCTTTCGGTCGCGGAGGTTTGAAGGTTCGGTTTTTTCTGTTGCTGTTTTTTCTGCAAAGAGCTCAGGAAAAAAGCGTGACTTTTGTGACGATTTGCGGCTCGTCGTTCTAATTTCTATTATTGACTGGCTTCTCCTCTCCACTCTTTTTGCTGTTGTTGTTTCGTTATTGTTGTGTACCTCTTCTTCTTCCCTCCTTCTCTTTCGTTGAGCTTTCGACGCGAGCTTTTGGCGTGCAATCTCTGTGCAACCTTCAACAGCTGTCGATTCTTCAACTAGTTGGGTGGGTGATTGCTTTTTGGCCTGATTTCACGACGACTTGTGAACTCGTCACTCGAACTGGCAGAACCCCCGAACGAGGAGAAAAATACCAACAGCAGCAAATTATAAATATCAATCAGCCGTGATTAATTTCCTAAGCGAAGAACTTTCCAATTGAGTTATTTGCACTGTATCAATGTCCGATGAGTTGGTGAAGAGTTGATGGTTGGGGTCATCGAAGGAAGAATTTCTCTGCTTATAACTTTGTCATCGTCGTCGCTGTTTGCGGATGGAAGCCTTAATTACAGTCGACGCAGTAATGTCTAGGTCATCTAATTTATCAAACACTGTCAGCGAGCGCGAAACGAACGAACTTTTGTTGACCTAGTTGGTGGTGGCGGCG
Source organism: Culex pipiens pallens (assembly GCF_016801865.2). Lineage (NCBI taxonomy): Eukaryota > Metazoa > Arthropoda > Insecta > Diptera > Culicidae > Culex > Culex pipiens. The sequence continues at coordinate 201,268,314 of NC_068938.1, forward strand.
GCAGATGATGGCATTAGTTGGTATGAACTGTCAACGGCAGAATTTATGATTGTGGGGGATGTGCTGTGGGAAATCCGGATGTTCGCGAAATGTCATTTAGTGACCTCTGTTCTGTTCTGTTTGTTTTTTCTTTTATATTTTTGTATTTTTGTATTTTTGTATTTTTGTATTTTTGTATTTTTGTATTTTTGTATTTTTGTATTATTGTATTTTTGTATTTTTGTATTTTTATATTTTTGTATTTTTGTATTTTTGTATTTTTGTATTTTTGTATTTTTGTATTTTTGTATTTTTGTATTTTTGTATTTTTGTATTTTTGTATTTTTGTATTTTTGTATTTTTGTATTTTTGTATTTTTGTATTTTTGTATTTTTGTATTTTTGTATTTTTGTATTTTTGTATTTTTGTATTTTTGTATTTTTGTATTTTTGTATTTTTGTATTTTTGTATTTTTGTATTTTTATATTTTTGTATTTTTGTATTTTTTTATTTTTGTATTTTTGTATTTTTGTATTTTTGTATTTTTGTATTTTTGTATTTTTGTATTTTTGTATTTTTGTATTTTTGTATTTTTGTATTTTTGTATTTTTGTATTTTTGTATTTTTGTATTTTTGTATTTTTGTATTTTTGTATTTTTGTATTTTTGTATTATTGTATTTTTGTATTTTTGTATTTTTGTATTTTTATATTTTTGTATTTTTGTATTTTTGTATTTTTGTATTTTTGTATTTTTGTATTTTTGTATTTTTGTATTTTTGTATTTTTGTATTTTTGTATTTTTGTATTTTTGTATTTTTGTATTTTTGTATTTTTGTATTTTTGTATTTTTTGTATTTTTGTATTTTTGTATTTTTGTATTTTTGTATTTTTGTATTTTTGTATTTTTGTATTTTTGTATTTTTGTATTTTTGTATTTTTGTATTTTTGTATTTTTGTATTTTTGTATTTTTGTATTTTTGTATTTTTGTATTTTTGTATTTTTGTATTTTTGTATTTTTGTATTTTTGTATTTTTGTATTTTTGTATTTTTGTATTTCTTTTCTTTTTTGGATAATTGGCATTTAAGATCAACCGCAAAACAAATAACTCTTCAACAAACTGACATTTGAGTGCGCCTTTAAATTCCTCAAATAATTTCCCAACATTCGCTAATTAACGCCGCGCGCGTTCCAAAGCCCACTCACTTTATTATTGTGCCTCTTTTAACTTAAAAAGTGCCTATTTTCCACTCGAATCGCGCCGTCGAGAAATTGCAAAATATCGATGAAGGGGGTGGCCACTCGAGACCAACCGTCGCGTCTACGCTTCAGCTAATTCCACAAGCGCGAGGATTCGATCCAATCTCGGAGTCATCCTGGTCGAGGTATCTCGAATCGCACCTTTCTGATTCCACCCAGGCAGCCCAAAGAAGGCAATTTGCAGCACCTCTATAATTATTAGCTCTCCGAAACAACACCTTCGAACAGGCCTGAGCCTAGACATGGGTTTCGTTGGAACTTCTTGGAGGACCCTCATCTGCGTTGACGGTGTGCTCAATTGGCGCGTTTGGCTTTTTGGACAAATTAAGATGAAAACGTTGTAATTTTGCCACTTACCATACAAATTTTTAGAAGGTGAAGCTCATTTTCACAAATACAATCAAATTTATGCCAATGCGTCAAGATAGCACAACCTGAACGCTTCAATCTGGTGTTAAAGCAATTAAAGATTGCATGTTTTTTACTCTGCGCTTCGAAATCACCTCTTCCCTCTTCAAAAACCCACTTCTCCCTAAAGGTTGCCATCTTTATTAGTACCTTCTGCTCCGTTGTTTAGTGTGTCAGTGGTGCCAGCCAATCTATCACCCACCACGACATTCGACTCTGCCAGCGACATATTTACAGTCAATTAGGCAAAAGCGCCTAAGCCAAAGTGGCGGTTATAATTGCACTGCATAAATAATCTTTAATAATGTCTCGAATTCGATTCCGAAGCAAGCGAATTGTGTTCGATCAGCCTCCTCCATTGATCACGCTGGAACCGAAACTTCATGGGGATTCTCCGCGATGAAGAAGCAAATCTTCGCGCTGGACCGTGCAAGACCAGCAGCAGCAGAAACGGCTGCTACAAAAACAGCAGAGGCGGTGTGACCAACAAACTCAATTTTGAAGCCAAACAAACAAAACTGTGAATGGATTATATTGGGGGCTGTAAGTATTAAAGAGAAAAAAAAAACTTGTTTCTTGTTTGTTCTCTGTGAAAACGAGCTCATAAAAACCATTCAAAATGCTTGTAAAATCTATAAAAATTAAATATCAATGTGAATGAAAGTCACGTTGTTCTTACAGCACAACTGATGTAAAATTACATCGAAAGTAATTTTATATTCAACCTTAAATTTTTTTACCTTTTTTAAATTTTCGTATTTTTAGAAGACCATCAAACTTGAACTAGTAACTGCAGACAAATTTTATTTACGTTAATTTCACTTAAATAAAATGGCATAAAAACGTAAAAAACAATAAAAATAATATAGAGCTGTAGATTTCTCAGAGATTACAATTTCTCAGAAAACCTTACAAAAAAAAGACGAAAACAAGTGAAAAAAAAAAATCAAACGGTATTCAGTTTCACACAATTAATAGCCATATTGGAAGACATTCATCTTTGGATGTTTTGGGGGAAGGAGGGGTCGAGGGGTGCTCACTGTCGATGCCATTCGTGCCGCATCGTTGAGCGCATCTGGACTGCAGCAGCCAGTCCCCTAATCAACGACGACGACGACTATCGGGAAGAAATCGAAATCGAAAGCTGTGGAGTTCTCAGCCGAGATCGTGGTGTTAAGGAGCAATTCGTGCATATCGAAGGCGTGCGCTCCAGCTGGATGGCCACGGATTTAATGGCCTTTGGCGGGTATCGAAGATCAATGGGCTGGCGATGGAATTGATTATGTTTTGGAGAGAGGGAAATCGAGGTAGGTGACACAGTTCCCAACCTAGGACAGGACTGGGTTTTGGGGAAACTTTAGCTAATTATTATTTATAAAAGTAATATGAAAGAAGCATAATATGATTCTTTCATATTATTTTTTAAAATAATAATTAGCTTTAGTTATATGAAAGACTGCGAAGAAAAAAAGTTTCGCTGATTTATTATTACATTAAATTTCAACAAAGGATTTTAACAACAATAAATCCAACTGGATCTAACCTTATTTTCAGTTCTTGCTTTACATGAGCTGGAACAAATCTAAATTAATTTTATCCCAAATATTTTCGCGATTTTCCTCATATAAACTTCAACGATAAAAAACGACCCCTTAATCTTAACCGATTTGGCTCAAAATTGGCACAGTTACTTATTATTGCCTAAAGATTTTCCAAAAAAATATATTTTTTTCTTGTCACCCTAGTTTCCAACCTTTTGGCCCTGCGGGCAGGATCTGATTTTTCTTAAGCATTGGCGAGCCGGAACTAGTGAAAAAGTGAAAACAGTAAAAAAAATATCAAAAAAAAAAAAATTTGTGTTTAAGTTATCATAAAAGAAACTTTCAAAAATGTGTTTATTTGATTTATTTTTATTTTGATTTGCTTAAAATTGTATTGTAAATTTTTTGTCGATTGCAATTAAATACCCTGATATCAATAAATTCAAAAAAATGGTTCTGCAAGTCTTGTTAAATGCTATTACCTCATCACAACAAAATATTATAAAATCAATGAGGTATGATCAAATTTATTGAAACGAAATTTGGATTCAAATCTTCTTAAAACAAAAAACACTTTTTGCGTTATTGTGCATATTTATTCAAATATTTTACAAAATAATTTAAAATGATTTTAAACTGACACAAAGTTGTATAAAAATAAATATTGAAGAGTTTTCAATTCGTTATACATACTTCGAATATGGAAAAATATATTTCTTGCTTCCTGATTTGTAATTGAGTAACTCGAGACTTTTTTTATATTTTTAAAAATATTGGCAGTGATCTTTATTACCACTTTATCAAGCATTTTTAACAAAATTTTATCACTGAAAAGTTGTTCTGGAGAAATGCATTATTTTTGCTTACTTATTTAATAAAAATCAATTTAAATCTAGTTCCTCAAAAAAGAAAAAAACTGAAATTTGAAGTTGATGCAGTAAAAACTGTAGGAAATGAAAATTTAGTGTCTTTCTGTGCATTTTTAGACATTAACCCAATCTTTTTTGCAAAAGCAAAAACATAACAGATATGCCTTATTTTTTTTTCTATTATTATATGTGAAAATGTGATCTCAAGCTTATTTTTTCAATTTAGACATTCATTTTTTTTATTGCAGAGCGTCCAATTTCCCCTCCTGGGAAAAAAATTCCGGGAATTCTCGAAAAAAACACCCGAAAAAAAAGTTTGTTAATTTGTAAATTTCCCGGGAATTCCCGAAATTCAAGCGGATGTATATATTTTCTTAACTTAAAATAAATTAACTCTGAAAAAAATAATGAACTCAACATGGTTTTGTTCAATTGAATTTAATATTTAATTCATGTATAATTAATCAGATGATCAGAAATGTTATTATCAAGATTTATTTCTGATAATAATAATAATTTCTGCTGAATGAAAATAAACTATTCATAAAAAAAACATATTTTAACCCCTTTACCGCTCTTACCATGATCAAATGGTGTTAAAATAGGATTGGTTTCGTTAAATATTTCAGATCGGTTTGTGCAAGAAAAATTACTTCAATTCGTACAATATCTAGTATTCAAGAAATTACAATTTGAAGTGAAAGAATTATGGAGCATTGGTGCATAAATGAGTGTTAGAGGATTAAAAAGGAAAAAATCAAGTCTAATTGTGAAATTATGTTAATTTATTGTAAAATTATAATCATGTGTTTTGCTGTGAATAACATTCAACCGAAGTCAATTATAAACCTGAAAATCAAAACCATATAACCATAAAAAATATTGAAAAAATACTTTGTATTGTTTAAGAGGTGTCCAAAAAATGAAATTTGCTCCAAATATTTGAAAACATTGAGGTTTTTTGAAGTAAATTAAACACGAGAAGTTATACTTAAAAAAAAAACCTAAAAAGCTTTGCCATTTTGTTCAAAATCTGAAACCAGTATGATTTGTTTTATAAAAGTTATTTGTCATAAAAACATAATTTCTGCATGTATTCTGCATTTCTGCATGCTGTTAATTGATCTTCAAACTTATTTTATCTATTAAAGTCGCTGTCCTATACATTTTCTATGCAAAATATTACTCAGAACCAAGAACAGAACAATTTTCAATAAATAAAAAATTTCTCGGGAATTCCCGGGAAATTTGTAACCCCGGGAAATTGGACGCTCTAATCTAATGAAATGACTTCATGGGCCGAATCTGGCTCGCGGACAAACAATTTGATTTTGAAAATATTTTCTGATTTGGTTAACAACGCAGGAAAATGCATTTTTCAGGCGGCCGTGCAAAAATTGTCATTTTTGTAATCTAATAACTTTTATAGCAAAAAATTAAAAAAATGGTGTCTTCGGGAAAGTTTTTCCAAATTTCATGAAGAACTTGAGAATTGATAATAATTGAAAAGTTATTGCGCCTTCCTCAGGTAAAAAACTGAAATAGTTGCTTTTCTCCATACATTGTGATGATTTTTCCCATACAAACTTCAAGGGCTTAGAGGGAGGGGATCCCGTGATCAGAGTTAGCTCAAATTTGGAATTAGGTCTTTGATTTCAGGGGGTAGCCCCGAGTAAGCCCGGATTTGAACCACCCTTATGGACATTTGACTTAAAATTCCATTCAAAGAGTTTTTTTTTCGGAATTGCAAAACTTGATTTTGTTGAACCTCGTTGGATAAATTCACGACTCCTGCTAAAAAATCTTTTTTTTTTTGCAAATTGTTGCATAAACTACTATTATTGATACTGCCTCAGAACATCGTCGCCGTCGTGCTAACTTGTCGTACGTGCATTTTGGGCAAAATTGAGTTAAAGCCGGGGCCGTGGTGTAAGGGTAAGCGTGGTTGCCTCTCACCCAGTCGGCCTGGGTTCGATCCCAGAAGGTCCCGGTGGCAAATTTTGAGATTTGTCTGATCACGCCTTCCGTCGGATGGGGAAGTAAATGTTGGCCCCGGTCTAACCTAGGTGTTAGGTCGTTAGCTCAGTCCAGGTGTAGGAGTCGTCTCCCTGGGTCCTGCTTCGGTGGATTCGTTGGTAGGCAGTTGGACTCACAATCCAAAGGTCGTCAGTTCGAATCCCGGGATGGATGGAAGCTAAGGTGTAAAAAGAGGTTTGCAATTGCCTCAACAATCAAGCCTTCGGACACCTAGTTTCGAGTAGAAATCTCGCAATCGAGAACGCCAAGGCAAAGCTGTAGAGCGAATAATTTGATTTTTTTTTTTGAGTTCTAGATTAAATTTTCAAAACAACCTATCCCTCATGGGTTTCCTATGCAGATAGGGCCTTTTGAAAATTTAATCGAGAGTTAAAATGCCATTTTGTGCAGCTCTCAATGCCTCACCTTTTGACCTTCACAGATCCCCAAACCTCGATTTCAATCCTGAGATATTCAATAAAAACCAAAAACTCCGTGCATTTTTGTCACTTTTCATATGAAAGAAGTTTCAATCTTGTCTTGCTATCTTGTCACTCCCTGAAAATTGATGTAAGTGCGTCAACTGGCCAAAGGGATTTCAGGTCAGAACGCGTTTGACGCACGTACGAGTTAGACTACCGTAAACATTTGTAATTATAACTCGGGACTCCAGCAACCAACTTCAACCAAACTTTGGGACAATGCACATAATGTTCAGCCAAACAAAACGTGTTTGTTATTGTTTGCATTGCGTGCTTTCGTTTTTGTTTATTCAAGGTCAAACATTAAAATGCGTTTTTCTCGGAACGGCGAAATGGCGGGTGCGACAAGATAGCCCGACTACGCCGACATGGGGATTATTGGAAGAAGAATAATTAATAATCGTATCCACTATATTTTTGACATTCTGTGCAACCGATGTTATGGAATATTCTTTTTAAACTAATAAAGAAAGACGAAAACTGAATATTAATAAACGAAAAAAAAACAGCAATTTAGTAAGTTCTTTTTTTAACTTTTTTATTTGCCAATTTCAATCGCTCATACGAAGCTGAAATCAACTCAAAACTCTGTAATGTACGCACAACTTACATATTTTAACTTGATTGTACTTTAATGAAACTGAATTGAATTAAATTGTAAAGTAACGAAAAGAAATAAGGTATGTTTAAGATCAACAAACTTAAATGGGTTGATAAATATCTTTTGTTTTAATTAGGTGCATACAAATTCAAATTGCTTTCAAAATAACCCATTACGATTGCTTTCAAACCCATATAGGACCCCACAGCGCGTCGTCCAACTGACCTACCAAACATGTGCTGTGCCTTCACCAAGTCCGTCACCGTTCCAAGGTGACCATCGCATACGTCAGAAACATTAAAACACACAGAAATTCCCCAATCAAATTCCCACTGTGAACGTTGATCGCCCTTTGGCGCTGCTCCTCTCGCACAGTTTGAGAAGCTAAGCTAAAGCGATTTGATATTTGATCGTACAAATTACAGATTATGAAATAATTACAATAATAGTGTTTTTTGTTTTCGCTGCTTCTTCTTCACTCTGCCCTCGAAGTTCATCGTGCGCGAGCGAATTGAGGGGGCTCTCTGCTTCGCAATATTGTTTCAGGTCTTTGCTTTTAGATTGGATTTCTTGGACTGGGATTTGTTGCGGGATTGAACAGTACAAAAAGCATAATATTCACTTTAAAAAAATGAAGTTTTTTGAATCCTGAGCAAATTTAAAAAAATTTAGATCAGTTTGATATTTGTGATGTTTATTTCATTTGAAATTTGATATGATTTTGTTGTTTTCTCTGTGCTTCTAAAGGTATTGGTGGGCCATACCAGTTTTATTATTATGATGATGATCGGTCGGTCGGTGGATCTCTCGCTCTCCTGGGGATAAGCCACCACACAACGGAGCAAAAAGAGCTCAACACGACTTCAAGTGGACAGAAGTTTGAAGTCGTCCGAAGGGAAAAGACAAAGCCGCGGCCGAAGATCGAGTCCAAGCGATCGAAGGTCCGAGCGATCGACGGACCCTCTTTCGGTTTCTTCTTCATCTTTTGCTTCGTTTTTTTGTTTGCCCGCGATCGTGTGGAGTTTTTAGTGCCGTTTCGATGGTTTTCTAACTACACATTTTTCCCTTCTCTTCGCTTCTCTCTTCGTGCTATTCGTTTTGTGGAAGGCCGTTTTTGTTCCTATGAAGGGTCTCTCTCTCTCTCTTCTTTCGATTACGACGAACGAGAGTGGTTTGGCGGCTTCCTGTGTGGTGGTGTGTGGTCGGGAGCATGGAATTGCTAAAAAGGGAAATTAACCTGGCCGCGGTGATAAAAATTAGAAATTTAGGGAAATGAGAATAGGTGGTTAAGTGATTATTTTTGTTAAAGAGTTGAGTTAATTTTCGACTTTTTATGTGTATTTCTACTTTTTCATTGCAATTGCAAAAAAGAGTGAATTTACTATGTCAAATTTGGTTACTTTATACATGGTGCATTCTTCAGTTGGGCGGTCCAAAAATGCCTGGATATGTCTACATTTGCGAATAAACATGTCATTCCATTTTAACGAGAGAAAAAAACAAAGGTCATAATCCTCACCAAAATAGCATCAGTCACAGTCACTTATTTTTATCCTCACAAAACCCACGACGGAATCAACCATCAAATTATCCCTTGTCCTCGGTCGGTGATAAAAATATATACTTCACCTGCCCGACATACTCGCTTTACGAAGTTGCTGGTCCCAGCTGGTCCAATTTCGGCCCGGCCTCAAATCCTGGGCACCAGAGAAGGTTGAGGTATGGGTATGTAAATAAACTCCCGGACCCAGACCAAACAAGACGGCTAAAAGTTGCACCGAGTTCCTTCCGAGAAGTCATTCCGACGACTTCTATGAAATGTCATACTTTATTTAGATTCATTCTTTATTTTCGTTTCGTTTACTTTTTTTTTGCAAACCAACCATGTGCACACGTCGTTGACGACGACGGCCGAGTCGTTTTGTACATACTTTTTCAATTCACAAAACAAACAAAGTGCAGACCCATAGCCGACAGGCAGCGCGCACTCCCTTAATGCGGAGGAGTCGGTAGGAGGGAAGCGTTCCTTTGCTATCAAGGGTATCCAATTAGTGTTTAGGAACTGTAAGTTTTGAAACATCACACAGAAAAAAAAATGATGGTAATATTCATCAGGAAATGATGACAGATTTTGGCAAAAAAAATAATTTTACCTCAGAAAATGATGAGTTTTCATCAGTTTTCGATGAATATTCATCAGGTTCACATTTCTACACATTTTTTAAGTAAAATCACACAAAAAAGAGGTAATATTCAACCAACCAAATTTTCAACCTTCCAAAATTCAACTTTTTTGTGCATACTCACATTATTTTCCAAATGTAAGATTTTGTTTCTTTACTTACATTTGCACTTTTTCTTAAAAATTGAGATAAAATTACATCTCAAACCATTTTACACCTTCAAAAATTACACTTTTTAACCTTTATTTTTATTATTCTATTTTTAACGATATTTTAAGTTTTCTTTCAAAAAAATAGGTAACAGGTTATTCTTTCAGCAAAATCAGGAGGCAAAACAACAAAATATTAACAAATTTGAAATTTTGAATTCAAAAACGTCGTATGAAACTTTTATCCCTGGGCTTTGTCAAAATGAGTGTCATAGGTTTGATGCTTGTTTGGCAAAGAGTATGATTTGATTCGATGTGGAATTAAAATCGAAGTGTTCAGTATATTGCTGAAGCTTCCATTTTTACACATGGACACCACTTCATGCTGCGAGAACCCACTTTGGCGCAGTCTCAGGGCTTAATCGATGGCCGGTAAGCTGTCATCGAGACAAGGAGGCTTCCGATAGTGGAAATATCACATTTGTACAATGAACCGCTACATATGTGATTTTTCCCTATCTTAATGTGGGTGTCAGGTTAGGATGCGGGTTTTGCCTTCCTCACCTCACTGAGGCAAGGCTATAAAATCACTCGAAAAATGAACTTCTTAAATACGACTCCTAGATATACCTTCACGTATACCTATCGACTCAGAATCAAATTCTGAACAAATGTCTGTGGGGATGTGTGTAGACATGTTTTTTTTCCACACGATTATCTCAGAACCGGCTGAACCGATTTTGGCCGGATCCGCCTTATTCTGTTCGTTTTGGGGTCCCCTAAGACCCTATTAAATTTTATTCTGTTTAATGAAGTACTTTTAAAGTTATGCCAAGAAAAAGTTTTTTTGTAGCTGCAAAAAAGGGTGATTTTTGCATAACCTCAAAGGCCGGATCTTTTTGCTTACGCGCGAGAGTCGCGCAGCATGCGTAGGGATTTTGGTCCACGCGGGGGATTGGCAGCCACACCCCCTTGCAAGCGTATCGCCCGGTTGCCACATTGCTTAAGCAGTGTCTGCGTCTCTTCTGGAAAAAATCTGTATTAATTATGTTGCTGCATCATTTTGTCTCGACAAAGATTTACACGAGCTTTTTAATTTTTTTTATAACTCATGAGACTTTTCTCCTTTATTTTGGAGAGTTGGTAAAAAAAATAATTGAAAATTGCTGTTCAAGTAAAATCAATAATTATAAAAAATAAATGAAAAAAAATTAAAAAAAAACTCTTAAATTAATTTGTAAATACAACCTAAAATACAACATGAATGCGAGGAAGGCACCAACCACCTTAAGGTGGATTAAGTAACGTTTTTTAATTTAGTTTTTGTAGAATTTAGGATTTTAAAAATAATAAATATCAACTTTTTATGCTTTGCCTTTAGTTATTTAGGGACAAAATTAGTAACAGTGAATTTAGTAATTCTATCAGAATCGGTGATTTTCATTCAAGTAGCATAAAAACCATAAGGATTTGTCAAAATTTCCGTAGAGTCTCGATCAATCAATAGTGAAATTATATCGGACTAAATTCATTGATCTGTTGAACTAACGGTTGTCGGATTATGATTCTATCGACCATTGTTGCGAATCGAGGATCTACTGAAATTTTGACGATCAAATGGTCGTCTCTTTTTCAATTCACTACTTGTAAAATATGTACGGTTATTTTTTTTTGTTTTTTTTTTTTAAGAAGCCATACAGGTTTTAAAAGAAACGTTCTAGATTTTTTGGCTATTATCTATAATTTCGGGGATTTGAGATAAGAGTAGCTTTCGGATAGGTTACTTAAAATCTTGTATTCAATTCAAGTTAGGTAGTTATCCACAAATGAAAATTTGGACTTATATGAATAATTGAACATTTTGGACTTATGAATAACACACAACTGTGCATTTATTCTAGAGTCAGATCCATTCAGCGTCAGTGTTTATTTGGTCGAAGTGTACTAATTCATTGGCAGATCTGATTCTAGTTGTAATGTACGACAAGGATACTGACGGACGTGACAGGACGAGGGGCCCAGTTTAGAGGTTTCGAAATCAACGATGTGCGGCTGGATCACCATCCCAAAAAAAAAAACGTCGTATGAAACTTTTAAATTTTGATCGTGTCTGTACCAAATGGCCACAGTCAGAAAATATTTTTATCAAATTAATCGGAAAATTTCACACAAAATACTCTACATGGAAGAGAAGATTCCAAGATACAGCACTTGGAAAAAATACGCGCGCTTTGATGAAAAATTGTGAAAAGTTAACTTCTGGAGTTTTTTTTTTAAAGGTCCAATAAACCAAATATTCAGTTTTTTCCCTGACTTAAAGCGGTTTCAAAAACACCCAAAAAGCAAAATTTGGTTTATTGGACCTTTAAAAAAACTCCAAACTTGTGTCAGTGAAATGGGTGGAACTTAGAAAGTAAAGCGATAAAATCTATACATTTTTGAGCACCAAATGCTCGCAGTTTAAAACAGACATTTGATATTTATTCACTCAAGTATATGAATACCATAAACAATACCTTTTCTGATAAATTTCAACTGTTTCATCTAAATCAGAGCGCTCAAGTGATTTTTTCACATTAATCATTTTATTTTGTGTTTATATTTGGGTCATTCCACCTGAAGTGTGCAAGAAAAAATGCAAATTTGAAAATTACCATCTCCGATTCTGCTAAAATTTGGCAGAGCTGTCGAGACTATCAAAACATGCAAGAATCCCGAATTTCATCCAAATCGGACCACCTCCTCCATTTTTGTACCATCCCAAAAAATCGACTTTTTGGCGATTTTTGAGCGAAACCCCTATCTTCAAACGACGATAACTCAGGAACCACAAATCTTAGGCTCATTTTTGAAGGAAATTGGACGTAGAGTGCATTTCCGTGATCAAAATTTTGATTAAAAATTTTTTTCTACCTGTATTGCGCAATTGAAAACTTTAAATGGCCGTATCTCAAAACAGCCCTATTTATTTTTTAAATTTGACCTCACCATCGTATTCCCCGGCCAATTTTACATAAGAATCACTTATCGACAGAAAGGAATATGTTTCGTTCCAGAGATATCGAATTTTAAAGTTTTGAGTATTTGAGATTACCTAAATTAGATTTATTCACCGCATCTGCTAGAAGCACTCGGGCGCGCTGATCAATAACTGTTACCTGGTTATTTATTGAAATAAGATTTCATCCCAAATAATCATTAGCAAATTAGCCCACAGGACAGAGCTAGCTGGAAATTGCAATTAATCTTGTAAGTAACACTGAAGAAAAAGTGTACGATATAGTATGAAAAAATCTCGATTATTTGATACCCATACTGTAAAAACTGAAATTTTGAAAAGTTTTACAAAAATACGTAATTTTGTGAAAATGTTGAGTATTTTCAAAAAATATTGTTATTACATTCGAAATGTATGAAGAAATCCCGATCGTTTGACACCCACATTGTAAAAACGGACATTTTGAGTATTTTATTCAAAAATACGTAGTTTTGTGAAAATTTTGAGTATTTTCTAAAAATGTTGTTATCACATTCGAAATGTTTGAAAAAATCCCGATCGTTTGATACCCATATTGTAAAAAATTAAATTTTGAGTATTTTTTTTCGAAAAGACGTAGTTTTGTGAAAATTTGGAGTATTTCCTAAAAATGTTGTTATTACATCAAAAATGTATGAAAAAACCTGATCATTTGATACCCATATTGCAATAACAATATATTATTGATTTCTTTAGAGAAAAAAATGCATTTTCGAAATACAGAAAAAATACATTTTCGAAAAACAAAAAAAAAACTTTCATGAAATAACAATTTTAATGGATAGCTGACATCATCCCGATTCCAAAACACTCTAATTTTTTGATGTTTGCATTATTTTTCGTACGATTAAATCCAATGTCTCACATATAGCCAAAATCCCATAAGCTCTGTGCCTCGGTTATGCACGCCTCGGTTTTGCATCCCCCATATGCGGTGCTAAACCGAGGCAAGACTGTAAATATTCCTTGTACAAAAAATAGATTGTTCAAGGTATTGATTATCTCAAAATCGTATAAAATTATAAAAATAATTCATCTTACAGAACACCAGGTAGTAATTATTGATCAGCACGACTGAGTGCTTCTAGCAGATGCGGCGAGTGTAGCTGATGTAGGTAATCTCAAATACTTAAAACTTTAAAATTCAATATCTCTGGAACGAAACATATTCCTTACTGTCGATAAGTGATTCTTATGTAAAATTGGCCGGGGAATACAATGGTGAGGTCAAATCAAAAAAATAAATAGGGCTGTTTTGAGATAAGGCCTTTTTAAGTTTTCAATTGCGCAATACAGGTAGAAAAAATATTTTAATCAAAATTTTTATCACGGATTCTACGTCCAATTTCCTTCAAAATTGAGTCTAAGACCGACCCTCTATGATTTGTGGTTCCTGAGTTATCGTCGTTTGAAAATAGGGGTTTCGCTCAAAAATCGCCAAAAAGTCGATTTTTTGGGAGGGTACAAAAATGGAGGGGGTGGTCCGATTTGGATGAAATTCGGGATTTTTGCATGTTTTGATAGTCTCAACAGCTCTGCCAAATTTTAGCAGAATCGGAGATGGTAATTTTCGAATGCTGTTCCGCTTCAGATGGAATGACCCATTAATTGAAATTGTGTTTTATAACGTTTTTTGTGATTTTCAATATTAAGTTAAACGTGAGCATCTCGAAAATTTAAGAAAATAAAACGGAGATAAAGCTTATAATTTAGTTACTTTTGTGAATCGCAACTATCTATAAAGATTTTGCTGTGTTATTTTGTAAATTTTTAATTGTAAAATTCTACAATCAAAAAGTATCCTGAACTGCTTTTGAAAAATCCCTGCAAATCATATAGAAATTTCAAACACAAAATTACATAATGCGGATTCTCAGAAATTTCTCGATGAATCGTTTCATCTTTTTAATATTGAATGGATGAAAAAAAATCATTTTTGAAATTTTTCACTTTTGAAACTAGTTATGACTATTTTTCCTTAAAAGGCTATTCTAAAAAATACTCTGTAATTGGGCCGTGTCAATACTTACAATACAAGTTTGTTTCAAAAAGATTGATAGAATGATAATTGATTAAAAAAAACAGTATCTGCTGAAATACATTCTGAGAAAGAAAAAACTAAACATAATTAAATCTACGGTTTTCAGAGTGTTTTCGTCAACATTTACGTCAAAATTACGTAAACGTAATTTTCATATGCTGAAAAACCCCAACTTTCGTGAATTGTCGTTTCCTTCCGATTTAAATGTTTTCACTATTTTGAAACCAAGCATTGCTTTTCATAATATATATAAAATCACCAAATTTATTAACAACTGATTTCAATCAATTTGTGATTTGTAATTGAAAATTTAAAATTATAATTATGTAGAATCTTTGACATTGTATTTCCAATAGAAATTTCATTTATTTTTTAAGAGATTTTTTATAATATTTTCAGAGCTTCTTATAAAAATCTTCCTGATTTCAGTACTTAAGACTGAAAAAGTATTTTTTTGGATAGAAAAACAGTATATTCTAAATATTTTTTATTGCTCAAGATACAAAATTGAACAAATATTAGTCTGCATAATAAATTACAAAAAGCATAGCAATCCACTTTAACGAACCCCGGGTCTTTTGTGGTCTCTGTTGCATGTTTCTGCTCATTTCTAGGCGTCCGAAGGTTATGTGTGGTGAGTCACCCAAAACCTCTTTTACGCAAATGGACCGACGTTTTACTTCCCCATCCGATAGAAGGCCAGGAGGATAAGGCGGGAATCGAACCCGCGCCCCATAGCAACTTAAGGATCGGCAGCCGAAGCCGCTAACCAGTGCGTCACGAGGCCCTCATAATAAATCGATAAATAGCGAAAAAGAACTTGAAATTTCAAACCCCATTTGTATTTTGTTTAATTAAATTTCTGTTAGATTTTGCAGTCTCCTGAAAAAATATTTTCAAACTTCAAAATCAAGCCTATCATTTCAAAAGGACTGAAACTAAATGTTGGCCCTTTTTAAATGTTTATCTTAATTTTGATTTTTTTTAAGATTTAGAAATAAGAAATATTGGAAAGAATTCGGGTTAACATTGTTATTCGGACCAATAGTTGCCTAAGTATCGTCAACTAAAAAATGCAATTTTATTTAAAATCACTTTTTATTCTTTGCAATGCTCTACCTAGCCAGATATTTGTCCGATTGTCAAATACTGAAAACAGTAATTGCAGACAATTTTCTCAGCTACATGAAAAAATCAGAATAATCAATATTTCATAAAATCAAATATATTTTTTGTCTTTCCTGAACTTGAACTTGAAAACGTTTAATTGGAAAAAAAATATATTTTTTTTTCGACTGCTTATAAAAATGATGCTTGAATTTTTTAAAGTTTATTTTTGCAACTCATATTTTTTTCAAAAAATCGTATCGCCGTGAGAATGTTTTATCCATGGTTCTCTGTAGCTCGAATGTTACCTCTATCGGTCCACTAAAACAAATAAAAATATATTTATTCGGTTTTTGGTGTTTATTTTTTTGTGGAAAATTGTAGTTTAAAAAATGCTTCTCTTCTTCTTTCAAATATAAAATATATTTTAAAAAATAGATAAATCTTAAGATTTGTAAACATGTTTGATATGTTTGACATTTTCAATCTAAAACATTTCCTTTCTACAGATCCTTAAAATTACTGCAAAGAGGAACTGAGCAGGGAGTCAAGCCCAAAGAATGTAAAGTCTATGCTTTGTCCTCCTACAGCCGACCCCTCAGTTCCTTCTCTATGCCTCACTCTCCAAAGCTTCCTTCCTCCTTCCATGTAACCGAATAACTTCTCTTAAAGCCGCTGCTGCCGTTGATACTTCTGCTGCGACTTAAAACGCTAAACAATAATTGTGCAATTTTCCAACTTCCAGGCTAATCCACCTAATGCCTCCACCCTCTTAAGACGATCTCTGCGCCTCACCAGCACCACTTCCTCTCCCTTGCTGCTGCTATTCCGGTTCCAAGACTGCTTGCTGCTCCCAAGTCTCTCGACTCGACACACAACACGACTTGAGCCGAGGAGAGTGGTAAGTGTACACATTTTTTACTTCTGTTATTTTGCTTTTTGTTTCATTTCAATTTGCTACCTTCCTCACCTCTCTCTCTTCTTCACTGACTTATCTGGTTCCTTTTTTTACTCTTACTTTGCCGTGCTTCGTTCGCTTTACCTTTTAACATTTTCGCCCTGCCTGCTGTGTGTGTGTGCTTCCCGAAAAGTAGCAGTTTCAGCTCCCCGTCCAATGTGTGTCTGCCGTGTACAGAACAACGACCAGACCAGTTCGGCTACGGTTCAGCCAGAGTTCAGTTCAGTTCAGCTCGCTCCCTCTCGTTCGGCACAGAGTCGAGAGTTGAACTCTCCAGGCTTTATGCTTTATGCGCTGTGGGACTCTTGCATATCGTGGCCAACAACACACAAAGGTTGGCCGAAAAAAAAACTCGGAGCTCCCAGTAATGTTTGTGGTACCGAATTCCGAACTCCACCAAACTCCAGCTCTCTTTTCTCTGGAACAAACTGTTCGAAGAAGTGCGGTGTTGTGTGTTGTGGAGAGGTACTACCGAGAGCCGCTACCCTAAACCGTGTCTAATTTGGGTTTAATGCTGGAGAAGCGAACGTATTTCGGGCAGTGTTGCAAGCTTGGTTCTGGGCTGAATTTTAACTTTTTTCGCTTAATAAATTTGTTACCAGAAACGTAGCCATTTTTCTGTAAACATATTTAGCACATTTAAAAAACATTTGTTTTGTTTAAGTTAAGGCCATTGCACATTTGATTGCAATTTTTGTTCCCCCCTTCAAAAATATCCCAAAAAATAAGAAGGCAGAAAAAATTATTGCTAAAAAAAAATCACTGAAAAAACTTGTACAATTGATTGTAAACTATTTAAAATACATTGTATATCGTTCATTTTATATTTGTTTAAACAAATAGAGCACAATTTTGAGTTTTGGGACCACAGAAAAAAAAAACATAAGAAAAAAAATCATTAATTCAAAGAAATTTTGCAAGTTTTTGGGAGTAGCATGTGTGTGCAGAAAAAATGGTGTTGGATAATGAACACGTAACTGGTTTTTAGGAGATCTTATGACATTGCTGCCAGATTTTTAAATTCTTCGAGTTATCAAGTTATCGGTTATTTAAATTTCAAAAAATCTGTCTCTTGCTAACGGATTCACTGATCGATTTGGTGTCTCAAGGAAAGTGTTTAGGACCTTAAAAAAAATCACACTTTTAAAAATCCTCTATTTGTTTTAATTTACTTTTAACTCAAAAAAAAAAGTTTTAGACGACAAACAATTCCAACTTTTGAATTATGGGACAAATTGATACACATTCATTTAGCAGTGTTGCCAATTATCAAAAATTATACTTTTTGAAATACAGTCAAGACTTGATTATCTGAAAGCCTTGGCAAAATTTCACTTCGGATAATCAAATCACGAAAATTTATTTTTTCTTTGTCTTATTTTTGATTGTTAAGATTATGTATGATCCCCTAATTTAAAACTACTCTAAAGTAATTTAGAATTTTAAAATCCAAGATGGCGGCCAAAATGGCGGTGATGAAATATTGAAATAGTAGTTTATGCAACAAGTTGCAAAAAGAGGAATTTTTCAGCACGAGCCGTACACCGAGTTGGATAAATACGACCAGTGCTAAAAAAATCAAGTTTTGTATGGAACTCACAATTTTTTTTGCAATTCCGAAAACACAAATTTTAAGTCTAATTTTCATGTATTGTGTCAATAAATCGTTTAAATCAAAAAAAAGTTGAAAAGTGTTACTTTTCAAAACAAGTGCTAAAAAGTTCATGTAGTTTCACGATGGAATTGCAAAAAATGATTTTTTTTTTAATTTATAGACAATCATGGGGTCGAACTCGAAATTGATGTCTAAAATGAGAAAATAAGAAAATACAAAACAAAATGTTTTGTTCGTGATTCGTTTATCCGAAGTCCCATAAAAACCTTCGGAAAATCGAACTTCGGATAATCGAGTCTGGACTGTACCATAACTGTAATACTGTTAGTTTCAAGAATTTTAAAACTAAACTTGAAATTAGAATTTTTAAGCTTGAAAAAAATATTGGTTTTTGATCCTTGCTTTGACTTTGACCAGGAGCAAGATACATTTTTTTAATTTTTTATTGGTCTTTTTCTAATTTAAATATGACTGAAGTTTGTAATGGCAATTGATTTTACATACATTTTTTTTATAAGATAATATGATAGTTTAAAATGTGCAAAAAGAAATTTTAAATTCTTAATTCAGCTTTTTAAATATTTTTTTAATTTAACTATTTCAAAAACAAAATAAATAATAATTTGGCAATCAATGGTTTCCAAAATAGCTAAGCAGACGATTTTTTTTTCGGTGCTGAAATATCGGAATTTTATAAAAAATCAAAATATTTTTAGACGTGCCCGGACATGCTAAATATAACTTTCAACGCATTATAATGCATATCAAATTTTTTTTAGTTGATCAGATAAACTTTGCCCCATTATTTTTTGAAATACTTTTGAAGAGTAGGCGACATAAACTTCGATAAATATTTGCAACAGTATATTAAAAAAAAACAATTTGCTAATTTTTGACATAATTCTATTCAGTTGGGAAAGGACTAGAAAAAAAAAATGTCAAGTAAAATAAAAAAAAAATCTACGCTCACTTATGCGCTAAGGGTTTGCTGAGCAAACAGAACCATTTTAAAAATTACCATTGAATTATCAGAAACAAACAAACAAACAGAAATATAAAAATAAAATGCTTCGATTTCAATACATACGTGATAGATATTTTGTTATTCGCAAAATATATAAGGGTGTACAAATTTACAAAAACAAATCTTTAAATACTTAAAAAATAAAAAATCGTATCAAATTTCACCTCATTTTTGCTCAGTGGAGTATCAAAAATTAAGCGATTATGTATTAACACTTTTTAAAAGTACTAATTTGGAGCTCTTAAAATTGAAAAAAATGACTTCGTTTTTAAGTCAAATGGAATGATTTTTGAACAGAAATTGTGTGTTTTCGCAATTCGATTTTTTTTCATATCATAAATTTCAGGTTGAATCGCCTATTTTTAAGCTTTTGTATTTTATCGACTAGTTGTTAGATCAACAAAGTTTCAACAAGTTGAGAGTAATTTTTCGATTTCTTGGAATGTTTTTGTTTCTACTATGTTTCTTATTAAAATATTGAGAATGTATTTTGCTTTTGTGAATTTGTGAATTTCCAAAAACTTTTTTGTTGTAAATCGTAACTCTGGAGCTATATTTTACACAATCAGGCATTGTGTTTATAAGATTAAATTTTTCGACTCTAAAGAGATTTAACTTAATTTTAATAAACTGTCCATAAATGTAATGTTGTGTTTTTGAGATTATTCAAAAATACTTCTTTTATCATAATGTTTCGAGAAAAGCAAATCGAATCGATACCTAATTTTGAATTCTTTTTAAATACAATTTTTAGATGGTCAAGTCAAATTGTCCCATAAGAGTCGCGAAAATGTCCTTTTTCATTATAATTAAATTAGGAAAAATAATTGGAAAGACGGATGGGACAAGTATGCGTGTATATAAAATAAGGTTAGGAAAAATTACATAAAACGCGTTTTACCCATTTGCTTTCAAATGCGACAAATATGCGTTTGTCAGCAGTAATGTAAAATGAGTAAATGCCTAAAATTTTAGAGACCTTAATTTTGTCGAAGACACCAATCCGATCAGAAAACCCTTCAAGATACAGATGTGTTTTTAAATTTAAAACTATTTTGTAGATCCTCGTAGTATCCTCTATCAATTCCAATTAGACAACCATTGCACAATTAAACAACCTTACCCAACCAGTTTCCCTTAAAAATAAGAAAACCTTAGGAAACACCTGGCAACCCTTCACACACTCAACCCAATCCGCATCCCGATCCATTCGTTCCAGCCGCCTCGCCGTCAAACAACATCCAAATCCCACAAAAGCCAAGACCGTGCTGCTACGGACGACGACCGACCGACCGTCAGTCCACGGAAAGCATCGCCAAAGACCTGGAATGTTTGTGTTGTTCAATGAAAAACTAACTTAATCCACCTATGTGGTTTATGCCTTCCTCATTTTGAATATATGTGGTTTGCTAGCTATTTTTTTTTAGATCCAGAAAAATAAGTACACAGATATAACTTAAGTGGTCATAACTCGAGACATGGTTGCCAGATCTTCAATGTTGTGGACTCGTTGGAAAGGTCTCTCGATTACCTAACCAATGATGGGTCGCATGATGGATCCGGACAGCGTTTACATACATTTAAGTGAGATCCGGCTTCAAAAAGTACATAAATATCACTTAAGGGTGCACAGCAACGAAGGAAGTTGTTGTCTTCTTATTCCAAAATTGTCAAATTTACGGACCCAATCCTGCAAAAACGTGATTGTAAAAATAGTCAAACTTTGTTGTAAATTACTTTGTGGACAGTGCTTTAGGGGATGAATAAAAAAATATGTCGATAGTACCCGTAGTTTTGAAGATACTTAAATGTCTGTAACAAAAATCTGGGTGCAAAAACTCTGGTTGATGTGCACCGTTAAGTGGTCATAACTTGAGACAGGGTTGCCAGATCTTCAATGTTGTGGACTCGTTGGAAAGGTCTCTCGATAACCTAACCAATGATGGGTTGGATGATGGATCCGGACATCGTTTTCATACATTTAAGTGAGATCCGACATAAAAAAAGTACAAATATATCACTTAAGTGGTCATAACTCGAGACAGGGTTGCCAGATCTTCAATGTTGTGGACTCGTTGGAAAGGTCTTTCGATTACCTAACCAACGATGGGTCGCATGATGGATCCGGACAGCGTTTACATACATTTAAGTGAGATCCGGCATCAAACAAGTACATAAATATCACTTAAGTGGTCACAACTCGAGACAGGGTTGCCAGATCTTCAATGTTGTGGACTCGTTGGAAAGGTCTCTCGATTACCTAACCAATGATGGGTTGGATGATGGATCCGGACATCGTTTTCATACATTTAAGTGAGATCCGACATAAAAAAGTACAAATATATCACTTAAGTGGTCATAACTCGAGACAGGGTTGCCAGATCTTCAATGTTGTGGACTCGTTGGAAAGGTCTTTCGATTACCTAACCAACGATGGGTCGCATGATGGATCCGGACAGCGTTTACATACATTTAAGTGAGATCCGGCATCAAACAAGTACATAAATATCACTTAAGTGGTCACAACTCGAGACAGGGTTGCCAGATCTTCAATGTTGTGGACTCGGTGGAAAGGTCTCTCGATTACCTAACCAACGATGGGTCGCATGATGGATCCGGACAGCGTTTACATACATTTAAGTGAGATCCGGCTTCAAAAAGTACATAAATATCACTTAAGTGGTCATAACTTGAGACAGGGTTGCCAGATCTTCAATGTTGTGGACTCGTTGGAAAGGTCTCTCGATAACCTAACCAATGATGGGTTGGATGATGGATCCGGACATCGTTTTCATACATTTAAGTGAGATCCGACATAAAAAAAGTACAAATATATCACTTAAGTGGTCATAACTCGAGACAGGGTTGCCAGATCTTCAATGTTGTGGACTCGTTGGAAAGGTCTTTCGATTACCTAACCAACGATGGGTCGCATGATGGATCCGGACAGCGTTTACATACATTTAAGTGAGATCCGGCATCAAACAAGTACATAAATATCACTTAAGTGGTCACAACTCGAGACAGGGTTGCCAGATCTTCAATGTTGTGGACTCGTTGGAAAGGTCTCTCGATTACCTAACCAATGATGGGTTGGATGATGGATCCGGACATCGTTTTCATACATTTAAGTGAGATCCGACATAAAAAAGTACAAATATATCACTTAAGTGGTCATAACTCGAGACAGGGTTGCCAGATCTTCAATGTTGTGGACTCGTTGGAAAGGTCTTTCGATTACCTAACCAACGATGGGTCGCATGATGGATCCGGACAGCGTTTACATACATTTAAGTGAGATCCGGCATCAAACAAGTACATAAATATCACTTAAGTGGTCACAACTCGAGACAGGGTTGCCAGATCTTCAATGTTGTGGACTCGGTGGAAAGGTCTCTCGATTACCTAACCAACGATGGGTCGCATGATGGATCCGGACAGCGTTTACATACATTTAAGTGAGATCCGACATAAAAAAAGTACAAATATATCACTTAAGTGGTCATAACTCGAGACAGGGTTGCCAGATCTTCAATGTTGTGGACTCGTTGGAAAGGTCTTTCGATTACCTAACCAACGATGGGTCGCATGATGGATCCGGACAGCGTTTACATACATTTAAGTGAGATCCGGCTTCAAAAAAGTACATAAATATCACTTAAGTGGTCACAACTCGAGACAGGGTTGCCAGATCTTCAATGTTGTGGACTCGTTGGAAAGGTCTCTCGATTACCTAACCAACGATGGGTCGGATGATGGATCCGGACATCGTTTACATGCATTTAAATGAGATCCGGATTTATGTGAAAACACATTTTTATACATAACTTTTGAACTAGTTATCGAAACTTCAAACAATTCAATAGCGATGTATGGGACCATGAACCAAGTCGAATGCAACCGGTTTGATCAAAATCGGTTCAGCCAGTGCTGAGAAAACTCAGTGAGAATTTTGGTCACATACATACATACACACACATACACACACACATACACACACACATACACACACACAGACATTTGTTCAGTTTTCGATTCTGAGTCGATATGTATACATGAAGGTGGGTCTTTGAGCTTTTAATAAAAAGTTCATTTTTAGAGTAGGATTATAGCCTTACCTCAGTGAGGAAGGCAAAACGCCAACAACAACAACAACTCCATCTGTACGCGGAGCGTATTTGAGAAGAGTTCAAAGAGACGAGAGAGAAATGTTGGGAGAGCGCAACTTTAAACTAGTATTGGTGCGAGGACGGGATTGCACCAACATCACCAAGCGAAAAGAAGAGTTTGGTTTTAGTACAACGCAAGTTTCGAGCATGAATGGTTTGCTGCGGTATAACAGTACACAAGAGTTGCACAAGGGGAGGATGACCGAAACAAGATGGCTTCATGTTTGAAGGGTGACACACACGGCTCACGGCAAGAAGCAGCAAAGAGATTGAGAGTAAAGAGGGAATCGTGCGCGAGAGTGTTGAGGTTGTACTAAAATCTATGCTGGTATACGGTCTGGAACGGGGTTCAAGAGGTCAAGCTGGGAAGGTGTCCCGCAGGGACAGGTTGTGAGACAAGGTTTGGGATTAATTGAAGGAAGGGTTTTTTTTGGGATTAGGCAGATTGAGGAAGAACTTTGGACGGGATTAGCTGATTAATGAAGACTGTTGGGGAAGAGGTTGACGGAACCGTTCGGAAGCTCTCGCAAGAGAGATTGTCTCTCTTGGCGAAGTCGCGTATAACAGTTTCGCGACGGCGGACCTCGTAGTGGCCGCGCCGCGAGAGTGGCGTTTAGTACTGCTCGGGATCGACGTCAAGATGGCCATTTTGTTTACTCCCAGCGCTGGTCGGCTCGTCTAGGTTCGGGGTATTACCATACAGAGGTGGAGTAGCTCCATAGGACACCATAGTGGTGGGTTCCGAAAATCAATAAAATCCTGAGCGTGTGAAGAGTGTGTGCGGACCTGGTCACTTCCGGCGGGGCTTGTGACACTCCTCTGCGGTGGAGAATCGTGCGTTCCGGGACTCTCGAGTGCGAGGTGACCTCAATTCCGCGAGATTCGGGAGAGGTCGAGTGAAGTGACGGGTGCGAGTTCGATCCCCGGAAGATGGTGTAGGATTTTTTTGTCGGGTATCGCTGAATCGTCGTCGTCGCGCAGACGACAATCAAGAGAAGGAAAAAAGTGGAATGAAAATTCGATAAAATTTTCCTTTTCGGAAGCGAAAAAAAGAAGTGAGTGTCTGTGTCTGTGCAATAAGGCAATCTCTGTGTGTGCTCGGGGAGAGTCTCCAAAACCGGATTGTGCAAAGTGTGTGCAAGGAAGATCAGCAAGCACGAATTTTTCGAGGAGTTTGGCGAAGCAGATTTTGGAGTTGCGGAGAATCAACGAAGCAGCGGTAGCCGAAATACAGAAAAAAGTGGGTGATTAATTCAGCAGTTCCAGCGGTCCCGTCCCTAATTTTCAATTCAATGGCAGTAGAGTTTAATTCGAGTGGAATTCCGTGAAAAATTGTTGATTTTTTTCGCTTTCGCGTCTTGTGCCCTGGCCAAAGAAGCTAGAGAAGAGCGTTTTGTATGTAGGAGAAGGAGAAGTTTTTTTTACCTTTCACTTGGAAGAGTCGAGGCACCGCCGCCAACTACGATGAAGACACGACGGTGAAGAGAGTGGCGGTGGAAGCAACCGCGGGTGGAGTGCGCGAACGCACGAGGCAAAGGAACAGCTAAACAGTGCGAGCTCTAAACCGCGGCAACATCAGCAAAGTTTGGTGCAGCTACAACCTAAGCAGCAACAACAACAACAACAGCAACCTTTCCAACAACACAAAAACAACGACGTGAAGTTGCGAAGCAACTCCAAAAGAAAATCGAAACGAGAAGGTATCGCAGCGAAGCTGCGGTAGATGCTCTACCGAGTGGTGCTCACGCCAGAAAGAGAAAGAGCGACCGAGATGAGATGAAGCAGCGCATTTCTTAGAAAGAATACACCGAAAAAACGAAACGTGAAGCAAAGGGTCGCGCGCGCGACATAGACGGGGTTGGAGCAAGACGGTTGGACGGTGTTGGTGAAATGTGGGCCCCGAACGAAAGGTTGTCGGAGGTTGCCGTCGTCGTCGTTGTTGCTGGTTGATGAAGGTGTACGTACGCCGTGAGGAACTGTAGAGTTGGCGGACTCACTTTATTTGAAGAAGAGGGCACGACTTTGCGCGGATGCTGGGCGCAAAGCGCCCCAGTGTTGCCAGATAATTGCGCTTTCGGGATTATCTCGGCGAGGAAACTATCAAAAAGCGATTACCGGCTCCGTACGGAGTACGGAATCGATACTGTTCAGGCGGGTTGATTTCCCCGGAGGGGAACATTGACCAGTGCGTTGTTGTTTTTTTTTTTTGCGGAGCATCGCGGATCGTGAAGGTTTGTGACGGAGAGTGGGAAGGGGGCGAGATGACATGGGGGAAAGCAGCTTGGGTGGTCCGAGAGTTGGACACGGAGCGCTAAGCGATTCGGTGGAGGTGGAGGTGGCGCTAAGCGTTCAGAGAGTATTCTTGGAAGGATTGCGCAGCGCGCGCAGTAGCTGGGAGGAAAGGGTTTTTCGAGAACAGGTGGATTGGAACATTAACATTTCTCGGTGGAATGGCTGAAGGGGGGAGTTCGAAGAATGGATCTTGAACTCAGTTCTAAAATGACCACACATAGGTATACCTTTGAAAAAATGCGACTTTTTTAAACTAAATTCTTGAACAATATAATCTCAATTTAGTTTAAAGTCTATTCAACTTTTCAGCACTTGTATTGAAAAGTAACACTTTTCAATATCATTTTGATTTGTATAGTGAAATGTTAACATTTAACCCTCTACATCCCAACCCCGTCTTTAGATGGGCTTCGATTTAAAAAATCGCCAAAAATCATTTTTTTTTAACCAATTTATGATCATTAAAAAGCATTGGAAAGAAGAACTCTTAAAATTTTAGAAAAATTTATGGGTTTTCTTGTTTTATGTGACTTTGCCATTTTTTTCAAAAATGTTATTTTTCTAACATTTCCTATATTTTAAGTAAAAAGAAGTATGCAGTAATTTTTGTAGTGTCCCAGACTATGCCTCTATGCATTTTTTTACAACATAAATTATAATGATGAAAAAACAAGCAAAAAAATGAAAAGGTGACTGTAAAAACATGAAAAAATTAGATAGGCAAAATGTATTGATAGGAGGTGATAGAATAGACAAAATACTACCAAAAACAAACATTAACTAAACAAGATTAATGCAAATTAAAATACTAAAAATGAAACAAGAAAAACATAAAACCAGAGAAGTAATGTTTTTCGTAGAACAAAAGTTGCTCAAAATGACCTCCTGAACATGGGAAAAATAACAATTTTAGAAAAGAAATTGGGCAGTAAGGGGTTAAAATTGCATTCAAAGAGTGTTTTTCAACTTTACGAACCGGTACTCAATGCAAAACTTGATCTTTTCTGCACTCGACGTATTTATCCAACTCGGTAAATCTCGTTGGATTAATTTATGACTCGCGCTTAAAAAAATTTCCTTTTGCTACTTGTTGCGTATTATACTATTCTATCTGATAGTTTTGAGAGGAGTTAAACGTTAAAGATATTATTTCAAACGAAGTTTTAATTAATCTCTGTCAATTTCAATAAATTTATTACTAATATTTTTATTGAGTTTAATAACTACCTGAAATTTTATAAAATTTAGCAATATTTTAAATATAAAAAATCAACGTTGAAAATATGTTTTTAACACGTAGTACTAGTGTAAATAATTTGTATGTATGTTATTTTTGGCATTGAAATTTAGATCGCACAATATGAACTGTAAAAGGAACCATCCATAAACCACGTGGACACTTTAGGGGGGGGGGGGGGGTAAGCGATTGTCCACGCTCCATACAAAAGTTTTTTTTGTATGGACAATTGTCCACGATGGGGGGGGGGGGGGGGGGTTGAGATTTCATAAAAAGTGTCCACGTGGGATATGGATGGTCCCAAAATTGGCATGTTTTAATAATCTGCTTTTATTTTTGTGAAAAATGTAATATTCCTACGAACTTTTTATATTTTTCTCAAGATTCAAGATTCTTTAATATTTAATATAACAAAAGAAAAATATGCAAACTAATGTGTCCATAGTTTTTATAGATAAAATGACTGTAAAATGCATTCTTCAAGATTACACATAACTTGCAATCTCTAGTTTGTATGAAATCTAAGTGCTTACGATTCTAATTTTTAAAAATATATGAAAAAGCAGGAAAATGTATTAAAATGATATTGGTCGATTGTATTCCTAATTTTATTATGATTTTAATGTTTTAAGCTTAAAATAGTGTCAAAAATTAGCAGAATATATTCAAAAAACTCATAAAATTATTCATTTTGCCATTTCGGCTCAAAATTTAAAAAAAAAATAGAGTCAATTTTGACTTAAATGTAAAAAAAACTGGTTCAACAACATAAAGAACACATTTCAACACCTTGTTTAAAATCCGTCAACAAAAAATGCTTTGAAACAAATTTTCGCGAAAACAAAAGAAGCAAATAGTCTAAAAAAATACTTGAAACATTTGAAAAAAATATAAAAAAGTTTTTAAAATTCAGACAAAATTTTGAACAATAAAAAATATCAATGATGGTAAAGTTTTTATTTCAATAAAAAACATATTTTAATTTTGCAAATATTATCAAAAGCCCCAAAAATCAAATTAACTTTCACAAATCTGGGAGTGCATTTGAATTGAAAACTTTTTTTGGTAAGTTTCAGGAACTTAACAACTTTTTGAAAATGAAGAAATTTCAAAGATATTAAAGAAGAGGGAGTTGATATAAAAATTTATCAAATCATGATGATTTGTAATAATCCTGTTTTAAAATATCCAGAAAGAATTTTAAACACTCTTTTATGTGAGGCTTTCAAAAATATTTTCAAACAAGATATGAAATTCAGTAATTTTTTATTTATTTATTTCAAGGTTCTTTCATTTGAATAAAGACAATAAACATAATTCAATTGATAAAATATGTTTGCATTGGTGTTGCTTGA
Source organism: Culex pipiens pallens (assembly GCF_016801865.2). Taxonomy (NCBI): domain Eukaryota; kingdom Metazoa; phylum Arthropoda; class Insecta; order Diptera; family Culicidae; genus Culex; species Culex pipiens. The sequence goes on from NC_068938.1 coordinate 201,296,637, forward strand.
TTAAATATAAAAATAAAACATTCGGTAGAAATGAAAATAAACAATTTGCAGGCGAGATTTTTTTTTGAAGATGAAAAATGTAACTCCTTCAAAATTCTTTTCAAAAAACATTACCAAAATGAAATTTACCGTACAATCCAACTGGTTTTTTCAAATTTGGACTTTATTTATGTGATTTTTTGCATAATATTCTAAGCATAAGTATCATGCATTTACTAGTATTTTTTTTTCATAAACTTGACAATTTAGTTTAATAAATTTAATTTTAAAGCAAATTCTATTTACAATCTGATTTGTACTTTTAGAAAAATATTGGAGAGCCTGTCACATTTCTTAGCAATTTTGATGATTCATTAGGAGATTCTTCGAGAGAAACATAACTGTTCCTCCACAAAACCTTCCTAATGATTCCTAATAAAAGACTACATTTCGTTCAAAGAGTACCCTTAATACGCGGTAACGAGTCCCATCATCTTCTTGCTCATCAATAGCGAGCTCATTTTCTGAATACTTATTTTTCTGACACACAACTGTCAAATCATCGTCGTTCCACCTGGGCACGTTCCCGGTGCTACCTTCAAAGAATCCCAAACATTCATCTGTCACCTTTCGCTCCCTCAAGAAAAAAAGAAGACGAAACCCTCGTAATTGATTAAGACCCGCCGCCGCGACTCAACTCCGAACGAAATCATCATAATAATTAAGGTGAGGCGGTTGATCCCTCCACCGCTCGCGCGGCACCATGAGAATGCTAATTCTTAATCGATTATGGCTATGAATCCATTTCAAAGTTCCGGCCAGGTCGTAAGACCCGGAGATAACGAACAAACTTCAACTTTGATGGAGGCGAGAAGAAGAATAATAGGGAAAAAGCAGCAACCAGTAGAATGCTTCCCCTTAATGAACCTAACAATGGCCGGTGGTTTTTTTCGTCGACCAGTTTCTGGTAAAGTAAATATTTGAAATACTTTTTTTTCGGGTTTTTTCCCTCCCGTCACATTCCTGCCCTTGCCTCTGTGAGCACTTATTTGTTTCCTTTCAACACCACCACCAAATCCATCTTCTATCGAGGTATCCTTGTCTCACCAACACACACATCTGCACCAGCTCGGTGCAGTTGATCTTTGGTGAGGAGTCTCAGAATAAATAAACTAAATTAAAAAAATAACATTTTGCACTCCGAACCAAGAATAAACTGAAGCAAGCAGAGAGAATTGAGTAATCGAGAGAATTGAGAGTTGTTCTTTTGCTCACTGTCTTGCCCACAGATTGCACTTTAAACGAGCTTAATCGTTCATTGTTTGTCAGAATTTCGCTGCAGATATTTCAACCATTGCAGAAGGAATGAAATATGTATCCTTGCAGGGGAGGACAAACCAGTTGCGTCATTTCTAATCTCAATGGAGTACACTGCGAGAAAAACGTCTGTAAATCTTCGTCAAATCCCAAAACATCTCACGAGGGACCACTCCAAATTGAAACACTTTCAAATCGAAAAATTAGCATGACATTCAAACAATTTGCCACGCCAACAGATGTCAATTGATGAGTGCGCGCAAATTGCCGTGTAAAATTACATGCACTTCCATTACGTAACCTTGCGTGCGTACGTGTTTTTTTTTTGCTGTGCCAGCTTCGCCTGTCCCCTTCGTCGACGAAAAATCATCAAACCGTTCACCCTTATGTTATTATTATCGAATGTATAAAATGCTGCCCGTCCCTTATGGCTGCAGGGAATGCATTAAATGCCGCGATGACTCCCGATAAGATGAGACGAGGGAGCGAAAAAAAGCCCCGACTCATCATCGAAGTCATTGTGAAGCGATTGAGTTTAGTTTCGGTGGTTGGTTTCCAGCTCTTTGGGCGATTAAAGGAAACGAAACGGGAATAAAGTTGAGTGTGTTTTTCTAACATTAACGACGCTTTTCGAAGGAACGATTCGCCCCGTGGTCACTTTAAGGGGAAAAACGAGGGAATAATTTATTGACGGAAACCGAGTTCGGCTATAAATTGAAGAAAGATGACTCAGAATAAAATGTGCAGCGCACTTTTCCTGGAACCTAGTTTTCCTTATCAGATAACGAGATGTTTGCCAATCAATTTCAATAACCTTACGGGGTACACAATGAGAAAAAAATGTAATTTTACATCATTTACATGTAATTTTTGTCTTGAGCTGAGCAATCTTAAATTAAGGTAAAATTACATGAAATAACATGTAAATTTACGACATCCAAATTCACACTTTATTCAACTGTGTAGAATGCAGTGTGTGTCAAAGTAATGTATGTACAATACTCAGCTTTGAGCAGCGAGAGCTATCTTATCAGGGTGGCTATCAATTTGCAAGTTCGCAAACATTGGCGGCAAACTGCGATGATGTACTTCGCAAGTGAGTGGTACTGATTATTTCCTGCGAAAGTCAATCGATCATACTTGAAGGGTTATCAAGTGGGTTGCATCATCGTTTGCACTTTTTATGAGGTGGAAAAAGGAGCACCCCTTTTGAAACGTCTTTTGAACTTTTCATTAAAAAAACAAGAAAAAAAAGTTTTTTTACGGCAAAAAAAATCTTTAATTTTTCAGGCACTTATTTTGCCGAAAGATTTCGGAATTTAGACGCTTTGATCTAAGTTTTAACATTTGCATAATTTCGTAGCCGGCCTTCAAATTTTTTTTCTACGTTGAAATTGCTGTAATTTTACAACACTCATCATGTTTAAAGCGTTGAAATTTGTTTGTGTAATCAAAAAATCGAATTTAAATGCAGTTTTCTTGCCAAATTCGATTTTTTTAGCACTTGTCATATTTATCAAACTCGGTAAACCCTTAAATATAGATTCGAGCTGAAAAAGTCTTCATTTTGCAACATTTCAAATTAAAAAAAATCGCAAGAAATTAATTAGAACTTACAGCTGCCGGTGACAATTTTTAATCAAGTCCCTTAATTATTGTCAACGGCAGTTAACTGCGCTTCCCATGCATAAAAAAAAGTTGAAATGTTCTGCAATTTCCTGGAACACATAATAAAAAATAGTATAATGCTATCTAAATGAAAAAATCCGCTGTGACACATGCCCACGGACCCCAGGAACAGACAGTGGCAACTTTTAATTCGCCCAGATTGCATCCTCCTTCCCTCCCACGTGAAGTAATAAAATCCAAACTTTTTTTTCACTATAACTTTTCGAAACAACAATGAAACACCACCACCAGTAATCCGACCATTATTGCCTGCCAGCTGTTTCCAACCTTTTCCTAGAACAAACATTCCACCTCGTGGAAAAAACTATGCCAGCAGCAGCAGCAAAAAAGGGGTGCCTGCTCGTTAAAGTTATTACCTCTTTGGCAGAAATTTTCCCCAGTTTTCCCACATTAGGTGGAGGCCCCCAGCAGGGTGAACCCAAATCACCACCACCCATGAGCATCCATAATTTAAACACTTTCTTCTCTGTTTTACCTTTTTTTTGCTACCGCTGCTCAGCTCCAGTTTTGCTTATCAGTTGCCCATCACTAATTTAGTGAAGAACTTTTCATTCCGAGGTTTTACCTTTTTGTTTGAGGGAAAAAACTGCAATTTACAAAACAATTAAACTACACCCACAGGAAGAAAGTGCTGCAGAAATTGTAATTCTGCCGTTGCGACATTCAGTGGTACCTTTTCTGTCAAAATGTTCATGAAAAACGCCCGGTCACCGCATTGCGCGGTGGTAACGTGTTGAGCTACTAACTTAGAGGTTGCTGGTTCAATCCCCAATCTAAAAAGTTTTTTTCTTAAAGAAGACTTGCCCTCCTTAGGAAGATTAATCTGTTTTCTTTTTAAATTTTATTTTCCCATCGCCACATACCATCACGTTTGGCCACACACACACCACGTGCCAAATCGATCCGACGGTTCTGACGTACGTGTGTGTTATTCACGAACAAGTTTGGCGAAAGCAGCCGCCATACTTTGGCTCGGTTTTGCGTCAATTTAAATTCATAATTCATTACCTTTAGGGGGGAAAAGGGCTGTCGTTGTTGTTGTTTTTTTCCTCTGCACGTGCGAATTACGCACACGTGCGCGAAAAAAAAAATAGGTTGGGAAATTTTTATTTAAAATATTTAGCTTTACGCGTAGTGTGAGTTTTTTTCGCGTTTGGGATGATATCAATAAAAAAAACAGTGAAAAAGAGTGACGATAAAATAAATGGCTTGACGGACTAACAGCGAGAAGTGGCGCATTTTGACTTAGTTTAGCCATTTTTTAAACACACTGCAAAAGTGACTTATTTAGTGTCAGTTATATACAGTCTAACTTGATTTATAACTACATAGAAAAAAAAGATGGTAACATTCATCAGGAAATGGTGACAGGTTTTGTGTCAAAAAAATGTGTAATATTACATGAGGAATCGGTGAATTTTCATCAGGTTCACATTTTCACACATTTTTTGAGTAATATTACTGAAAAAAGTAGTAATATTCAGCCTACCAAATTTTAAACATTTCAAATTTTAACTTTTTTTCGCTGTGTACCTGTCGTTTATGTTGAAAAAAAAAAACTGGTTTGAATATTTATTATGTCTTAAATTTTTGTTAACTATTTATATTACAAACCATGTAAAGTTCAATTTATTTTCCAAAAAAATCAACAAAGATTATTTTCACGATTAAGTCACATTAATATTGAATAACTGGCAACACTGTGATAAGTTTTGGGCACTTAAGTGGAATTACAATGCTAATTGCAGTAAATAAAGATCATCATGACTTCCGAAAACACACCTTTCTGTACATCGTTGGACAGATATTTGAAAAACTTTACTGATAAGTAGGGGAAAGTGGGGCAAGTGTAACAAGCTAAGCAAATGCTCGTTAAAACCCATTAAAAACGTTAAAACATCTGTCGCTTTTTTCATAATCATCTTATTTCAGGTCTTGACTAAGACTTTGATAGAACAAATTTTGAAAAAATCCTGTTTTTCAATGTTAAAAAACGATTTTAAAATTTTTGATTTTCCGTACGTTCTACTCAACTAGTGGGGCAAGACGAACAACCCGTTGGGGCAAGAGGAACAATGCATGAAACATCATGTTAATTTGCTAACAAGTGAACTGCTATCACTTTGAAACATCAGATTAGAATGTATTTGAAACGTTTCTTTCATTTTTAGGTTAAATAATAATATTTTACTAAAAATTTGATCGTTTTTACGAAAAAAAATAATTACTTAGATGATAAATAGTAAATTTTCATAGTATCACTTTATTTTGTATAGACATTTTTTTTAAACAATTGTTTATCAGTTTTTAAGAACTTTTTTGTATTTATTTCCCAATAAAATATGTTGTTGCAGCAATTCGTAATTTTTTCCATACTAAAAATCCATATGGTACACTTGCCCCACCTGAACAAGATTTTTTAAAAGCTCTCAACAAAAATAACCAAAAGATAAATCATACTTTCTAATAGGTGCAAATCATTGGTTGGAACACTACTGATCTAGGAAAAATAGCATTTTGATAAAATGAGCCTTATAACGATCCCTAAGCCTTATTTTGTACTTTCCAAATATTATTAGCAAACAAAGGTTTTTAAAAAAAAACTTCATTAAATCTTACGCTCCATGGCGTTTACGTCGTTTTGGCGGTTATGTGGTAGTAGAATCAGCTAATAGCACTGCTAGCAACAATTCCTCATACTGGAAATAATCAAAATTGTAAAAATTACGGCCGTACGAACGACTGTTCCTCTTGCCTCATATGGTCGTCTTGCCCCACCTTCCCCTAATTAGGTTTGACTATCTGAAAACACTGTTCTGAGGTGTTATGATTTAAGTGGCATTTGTGTAACGTCCAGAAATACATTCGAAACAACATTGGCTATGTTTTAACAAAACTTTCCAATGAGTTATTAAGTTTGATTTTCTGGCAACACTGTTATGTGAGCTATTTTTATATGATTGGAATTAATAGATATTTTCAGGTCTTGGATTTCACTTATCTGTATAAAAATTATGTCTGGATCTATAAGTCGATTTTTTGGATAGGTTTTCATTAGACCATCCCAATGAGCTCAAAAGATTGTATATCTGGCAACCCTGTCATTTTTTATGACCACTTAAGTGATAGTTATGCACTTTTTTGAAGCTGGATCTCACTTGTCTGTATTAAAACTATGTCCGGATCAATCACCCGACCTATCGTTGGATGGATATTTAAAATACTTTGTCAAAGATTCTAAAAACTTGAATATCTGGAAACCCTGTTTCAAGTTATGACCACTTGATTTTGTGTACTTTTTTGAAACCCGATCTCAAAAATGTGTATGAAAACTATGCCCGGGTCCTTCATCCGACCTCTCTTCGGAAAGGTGATCGAGACATCATCCCTACGAGTCTGAAAGTTTGAATATCTGGCAACCTCATCTCACGGCGATATGATGTATACGCCATTTTGGACATTTTCAATTTTATTGTACAGTCTGATAAAGAATCTTAAAAGCTACCTCCTGACGAAAGAATTTTTCAAAAAACTTCTCTGGGGCCCATTTTATTAAGCAAACAGACTTGTATACGCCAATTTTACTCATCATGATGTACAGTCATCCCTCATAATCGGAACAGTTTACAGATCGGCCAATGTTCAAAAAATCATATCAAATCGATAATTGAATTTGATGATTCGCTTTTACCTTCATTTGAAAGCTTTTCTTGCGATCTTTCGAATGCTGTATCGAACAACTGCAAATTTTAACTTTTATATCTAGTTTTTGAAGAAATACATTGACCCTTGAAATCCACAAATTCGGAACACTTTATTCTTACGATGTAAACAAACTTTTTTTTCTCTCCAGGAGTCGTATTTTTAACAAAATCATGACTTCACACGCTGAAACCAAGGAAACTCATCCCTAGTAATGTTTTATGAATGGTCTGATAATTTTTTTGTGAAAATATCAGTAAAATTCTGGTGTTCCACAATTGTGGGAGGGACAATAACATCCCACAATTATGGAACAGGCAATTTCGAGGCAGTGTTTTGCTGCTCTGGATAAAAAAGTGTTGAAATGAGGTTTATTGTTCAAAAAGTACTACTTTTACTAGTGAAATAGCAAGAGAACGTACAAATCAAGGTCCTAAAAATAGTATGGTCGACAGAAAAGCAGCATTTGGCATTTTATTGATAAATTATCACAAAAGTGTTCCGAATTTGTGGGTGTTCCGAATATGTGGGATGACTGTATGTATACATTGAGAATTGGAAGAAGCCAAATTCAATACTGTTTGAATGTTGATTTGAGGTTTTGGGACCAAATCAAGATTGGGCAATATTGTATTACATTATTTTGATTTAATTCTTAAGGGGACGTCCATTAGGCATCATCCATAAAGTACGTCACGTTCTGAGGGAAGAGGGGGGTTTTGAGCAAGCGTGACGTTGCGTGTTAAAAGCATAGAGAAATCGTGAAAAAGGGGGGTGGAGTAAATTTTGGCTGATTTTAATGTGACGTACCTAATGGATGACACCGTATCCACATCCACGTAGACACTTTTTCGAAAATTTTAGAATCACCCACCTCCCTTGCGGACAATTGTTCATGCAAAAAATGTGTTTATGGAGCATAGACAATCGCTAAGGGAGCGTTCTTTCATTAAGTAACGCAAAAAAATCGGATTTTTAACAAACAAAATTTCCATACAAATTATAAAAAATTTGTATGGAGCGTAGCACGGCCTCCGACCCCCTCTCCCCAACTTCGTTACGTAATAAAAGAACGCTCCCTAATACCCTCCCCCCCCTTAAAGTATCCAAGTGGACAATGCATTACGGGATCCGCTCAGCTATCAAAATAGCTGGCACAAAAAATAAAGCAAGCTTTGATCGAGCAATGTATACATATATCATTGGGCAGGAAAAGTAGTGATTTTTTATTGCTATTTTTTCGACCAAATGATGTTTGTGGTTTAAAATCGTAGAGAATAGGAAAAAACAAGAAATTTTGTAGGGGCCACATTTTTATTGTACTTTTTAACAGTTTCTACAGAGCAGACCTCAAATTAGTCATTTTAAATTGAAAAAATGAACAAAAACAGAAAATCGAGTCTACAGCAAAATCACCTCAATGGCGTATACATCATATCGCCGTAAAACGGCGACCTGTATGAAAACTATGACCGGATCCATCGTCTAACTCGTTGTTGGATAGGTCATCGAAAGGCCTTCCAATGTATTCAAAATTTTGAAGAACTGGCAACCCAGTCAATTTGTTTTGTGGATTGTCCATACAGCCAGTTTTTTTCTAAGTCCTTTAACCTCAAAATATAAATTAAGAACGATGAGTTATACGGGACCTTTTCAAATTTGTATGAAGTATTCCAGGACAGAATATATTTCTTATTAATAACAAATGTTGATGTATTTTCATGTTACTCTTAGAACATTTGCCTACAGTCAGATATGTATTTACTCTTAAAGCATCTCAAGCACGTTCCCAATTAGAATCAACACCCGTTCGCCCATATGGTCGCTGGTGATCATCTTCCTATTAACAGCTCCACCACACCGGCCATCCATCTCCTAAACGTCCAATAAATCACACACTTTCCAGCATTTCCAAATCGGTTGCTGCGGTGGTGCGCTAATAAATAGCTCAACTCCTTTTTCGGGTGCCGTGTGCATTCCTCTCCAAACCTCCCCCAGCTATCTTCGAGGGGTAACACCACACTCTTCCAATCTTCCTAACAAAGACACAACGCCACACACTCTCAAACTCTCGTTGAAGCTGCTCGAAGTGGTGTTGTGGAGATCAGCGCTCTTCTGCCCGACCTCGTCTCCAAACTCCGCCGCTACGAGAAGAGGTGGTCTCCGCTGGATCAGGTTTTCCAAGCCACTTCACCCCAACTCCAGTTGAGTCGTGCTGGCAAGCCATTAAAAGATACAACACAGCAGTGTTGGAGAGCTGGAGAAGTGGATGCAGTGCGGAGACCAAGTCGTGTTTCGTTGCTGCGAGCAGCACAAAGCCGACTCTGGCGAGGAATTCCTCGGCGAGATCCACACACAGCGAGTTAGTCATGGAGGGTCTGGCTAGTACAAGTTTCTCAGCATCGTCGACTCGACACGAACCGACATTTAGATGCAGTGAATCATAGGATCGCGAGCGCGCTGTGGTCGGTGGTTTATTGGCGTTGCCACCTCCAAGGACACCCTGGACGATCGGCAGCTTGAGCAGCTTTGAGGGTGTATTACAACATGGACGGGGCCGCACCTTAACAAAGAACCTAACCTCTATTCACAAGCCCATAAAACTGACCCTTTTGGCGAAGGTAACTTAATGAGCCCGGGGGGCAGGTAGGGACACGGTTCACACGTGTCATTCCGAACGTCCTCCTCCTGGAGGAAGGCAAGGATTTTATGGGGAAGAAAACGCCGTGGCATAAATCTAAACCCGGTGATTAATTATTTACCGACTCATCATCGGGCGTGTGATGGAAGGTGGCCCCGGCTTAGATGATGATGATGGTGATGGCCATCGTTTGGACGACCCAAGGTGATTTGGCATAATTTGGGTCGGCGATGTGTCACACGGGCAGCGTCAATCAGGTGGAAGAGATTTGTGATGGTTTGGTGGGGGAGAAGATTTTTTTTTTGCTGGCTTTGAAGCGATTTCAGGAAATTGCTCAGGATTAATTAATTGAATGAGGAACGGGAGGGGTCAAGACCTGGATGACCTGGTGAGTTGACCTTGGGTTGACTAATTGCGGAATTAATGGGAAAATTGGGAGTTGACCTGGATTGAGATTGAATTTTAGAGGATTGATAATCGTTTTTTTTTATTTAAATAATATTTGGATATGAAATTAACGCAAAAATGTGTTAATTTATAATAATTGTATTCACGATAATTACTGAAAATGTTAGCAGTACACAGCAAAAAATCCGATGGTAACATCGCATGCAAAAGCATGCACATGACATTCGTCACAATAGACACTTAATATTACACACTGCATGTACATTTTTTGCATACAAAAAAAAAGTTGCAACCGATGGGATTCAAACCGAGCACCAACAGTAAGGACTGGCGCCTTAGCCCACTCGGCCATCAGACCAATGTAAATCTGAATGGATAAACGGATATATGAGCTTGATATTTCGGTCAAGTAGGTTTCCCATACTGGTGGGCTACATATTTCAAGGTGTAAAATCACATAAAATTGCATAAAATAATGAAATATTTATTTTACACCCAGGCCTTTTACACGCAGCTGGATTACTACTTTTTTAGCTGTGTAGTTCAAGATACAAAACATGTCTACACAGCACAAAATCCGATGGTAAAATCGCATGCAAAAGCATGCACATCCCCTTCGTCAAAAAAGACACTTAATATTACACACTGCATGTACAATTCTTGTAAACACAAAAAAAAGTAATCGACGGGATTCAAACCCAGCACCATCAGTAAGGACTGGCGACTTAGCCCGTTCGGTCATCAGACCGATGATGAATGGAAAGGATAAACGCAGTTATGAGCTTGTCATTTTGGTCAAGTAATTATCCCATACTGTTGGCCTAAATATTTCAGAGTGTAATATTACATAGAATTTCTTAAAATAATGCAAAATTTATTTTGCCTTTTACACGCAGCTGGATTACTACTTTTTTTGCTGTGTAGCTTATAGGACATTAAAAAAAAGACTCTGGAAATACTCACAATGATTTAGACTAAGCTGAAAAAAACATTTTAAAATAATCTTGTTGCACACAACAAAAAAAGTTGAATTTTGGAAGGAAATATAACATCTTATAAAAATATGAATATGATGAAAATTCACCAGTTCCTGATGTAATATTACACATTTTTTGACACAAAATCGGTCACCATTCCCTGATAAATATTACCATATTTTTTTCTGTGTTAATATCTGAGAATTGCTCTTGTGAGAAGAAAATCATTCTGTTTAACAGGATTTTTAAGAGTTTAAAATCATCAACAATTATTCAAGAAATTATTTCTTCCACATGAATTATTGAAAATCCAAATTTCGTTCCCGTTTCGTAATCTGTCGATCTAATCAATCAATCTGTATTAAATCGAATTGTTAGATTCTGTGTTCGAAAAAATCTGTTATAATGCTTCTAAAAATATGTATATTTACATGTTTTATTTGTAATTTTGCTTATTCCACATAAATTGATCTAATGTTACATCAAAAATAGGTAATATACACATGTGCTTCGCCACGTAGCCTAGTGGTAACGCTTCCGCCTAGTAAGCGGTAGATCGGGGTTCAAATTCCGGCTCGGACCAACACAACTGGTGATCTTTTCCCTTCTGGATTCGATCGCTTAGTAAAGGGAAGGCAGTGTATTGTCACAAACTGGACCTTATCACGACACCTTAGGAAGGCGACCTATGGAATGTTAACATTAACCTTAACATGTTAACATTAAGTTGAGAATGAAATTGCCACTGAATCCGCTTTGTAAATGCCGGCCCCGATACTCTTCAAGGGTGTTCCCCTCAGGAACTGGGAAAGATTTACTTTACTTCGCAGTCAATCGTTTAAAGGAAAAATACCTGAGGTTAGAATACTCCTAGTATTTTTCTTTTGATTTATTAACATTTCAATGCCTCTATACTAACTTGGCAAGAAAGTTTATAATTCAACGATGGCTCCGTTTTGGATTACGGTTATATCAACGAGATGGTCCCAAAGACTTTGATCAAGAAATACTTTTTTTTTCGAAAATACTTCTAAAGATTCAGTATTTTTTCAATAAATTCTGATAAGACCATAATCAATTTCAATAAACAATTTTTTCTGCGACTTTCAGATATTATCCGATTGAATCCGAACTTCAGACAGTCGAGGCTTAAGATAATTAGTCTGCACTGTAGAAATTGCATGCATAGAACGCTACCTCGAGAGCATTATCCTCTTAATGACACTATTTCTCTTTCAATCCAAATCAGGATAATTTAAATCAAGACTTTGTTATTACGTATGTGATACGCATTAAAAATATCAAAGATGACTTTAAAAATGATAAGTTCTTTAGCCTTAAAAGACTCATCTTAGACCAAAATCCAAAGCAAATTTAAAGAACTTATCCATCATCACTAGGCTTAGTGATTTTTCACGCTCGAAAATTGCAAATTTCACGGGGACCTCAATTTCAAAACACCAAATTTCACGCAAATTTCGCGGAACTTGAAAAATGTTAAAATAACTCTGAAAATCCTATGTTTAAATCACAGAAACTACTTTTTATGCTTCATTGTGTATTATTATGTAAAACAAATCTTTACTAAATTTGAATGCGACAAAAAAAATTCTTAAAAAAAAAAAAAAAATCCAAATATTTTGAAACAAAATGTAGGGCACGCCTATTCTCATTTACTGAACTGCTCTTTTCGCTAATTTGCTTCTGTTATATCATTTTACATTTTATTGAATTTCATATCAAAGCTAGATTTGTCCAGTCAAAAAAATAAATTGAATTTTCTGCGTCATTTAGCCCATTAAACATATTTTTTAGGGGTTTTAGCTCATTTGTCAAAAACTAAATTTATAAACATTTTGCAAAAATAATATAATTTTTAACAAAATCGAAATTTTTATTCTAAATGAGATCGTTAAAATTTAACAGGCCCAAAACAAATTTGTTATATTAAAAAAAATGATTCCAAAGATAAAAAAATACTCTTAATTTTATTTTGAATAAAACAAAGCTTGATTCTTTTAATTTCTTTCAAAACTATACCTTTGAAATAAAATAGCACTAAAATTTTTAATACAGCGAATGAAAATATTACTAAATTTTGTTAGTTTCTAAAAAACTCAAAAATCACAACATTTCTTCAAATGGTTCATATCAACTTGACACACATATAAGTTATAAAACGTCCATTATGAAAGGGTGGTTTCTTTTAATTGATTACTCCAAAGTGTTGGAGTAGCAACCGTAGAATTGTAATTAGCTGTAGGAGGCTACGACTTGGGAGCCACAAATAAATTAGTTCATTCGTTGTCTATCACTCGAACCTACAAGACCTACTGCCTTTAGAGCAGCCGGAAGGATTCAAGGAATCAGGTGCCCCCACGAAAGTCTGTAAGCTGCGGAAGGCGCTGTACGGTCTGAAACAAGCCAGCCGGGTATGGAACCAGAAGCTGGATGCCGAGCTGAAGCGAACTGGGCTGAAGCGTTCGGCGTACGACACGTGCGTCTACTTCAAGCTGGAGGGCAACACGGTCCTTATCGTTGCAGTTTACGTGGACGATTTGTTGGTGTTCTCGAACAACCAGCAGTGGGTGACCAAGCTGAAGAAGGGCATGGCGAGCAAGGTTCTTGGCATGCGAGTGACCAGAGGCGACGGCAAGGTGATGTTGGACCAGGAGCAGTACATCAACGAGTTGCTGCAGCGATTCAACGTGGCCGAGTGTAATGCCGTCTCGACGCCTGCTGATCCGACTCAGAAGCTGACCAAGGAGATGTGCTCGAGCACTGTCGAGGAACGGGAGCAGATGGCGAAAGTTCCATTCCGTGAACTGGTAGGCGGACTGCAGTATTTGGCGCTGTCAACCCGGCCAGATATCTGCTACGCGGTGAACGCGGTCAGCCAGTTCAGCAGCAACCCAGGGAAGGCACACTGGATTGCGGCCAAGCGAGTGCTGCGGTACCTGAAGGGGACCAAAACGATGAAGCTGACCTACTCGAAGCACGGAGACCAGGGCTTCGTCGGATACAGCGATGCGGACTGGGGAAACGATCCTGAGACCCGTCGATCGAACACTGGCTACGTATACATGAAGGCTGGTGGTTCGATCTCATGGAGCTGCAGGAAGCAAACCACGGTGGCGCTGTCGACGATGGAAGCGGAGTACATGGCCGTCTCTGCTGCTACTCAAGATGCACTGTGGTGGCGCGGACTGCTGAAGGAGCTGTTTGGTGTCGCTCAACCGGTCACGATCCACTGTGACAACATGAGCGCGGTGCACCTGGCGGAGAAGGAGATCGGCTACTCGCCCCGAAGCAAGCACATCGATATTCGGCACCACTTTGTGCGCGAGAACGTCGAGGAGAAGCTGATCAAGCTGGAGCACGTCGCAACGGAGGCGCAGAAGGCGGACGTGTTCACGAAGCCGGTAGCTGTTGCGAAATTTGTTGAAGCACGGAAGGCTCTCGGGATTCTCGGTTGAGGGGGGATGTTGGAGTAGCAACCGTAGAATTGTAATTAGCTGTAGGAGGCTACGACTTGGGAGCCACAAATAAATTAGTTCATTCGTTGTCTATCACTCGAACCTACAAGACCTACTGCCTTTACAAAGTGTTGAGTTTGACGGTCCAAAACGTTCTGATTTTATTATGATCGAAAAGTCCCCCAGAGCCTCACACACGAGGTACTGAGGTTTTTGCTTACTGAGCATTAATCGAGCTACTTGCTTTAATCGCAGCGAGGTAAACGGAGTTTAGCTTTGTTCGCAGTTTGGGTTACTGTTGTCGGCTGTGCTGACGATGTTGGTGGCGTCGATCAATTATGCGGAAAGCAATTTCCGTAACTTATATAATCAAGCTTTTTAATTTCTTTTCTTTTTGAATGAAATATTTATTAAGTTGTTAGGCTGGTACAAATTTTATTAAAAGTTTTTGTCTCCCCCCCCCCTCACCCTCCCTTCGAAGTTGGCCCGAAAAATCAGGGGACAAAAAAAATATTTTTATCGAAGAACTTGAAAATTTCAATGGATCAGCTGAAATAAATTTAAAATTCATTCCCCTGCGTTTTTCATTCCATTTTTAGAATGTTTGGGATCATTTTAAGAATGTTTGGGTTGATTTAAAAATCTTTCGAATTTTTGAAAATTTTCGATGTTTGTTATCGCAAAATGTTTTTTTTGCCTTCCTCACTTTACTGAGGAAAGGCTATAAAATCACTCGAAAAACGAACTTTTTAGTTAGACCTCCTAGACCTACCTTCATTTGTACATATCGACTCAGAATCACCAGCTGAGCAAATGTCTGTGTGTTTGGCTGTATGTAGACATGTGTACCAAATCAATGTCACTGGAATATCTTGTCACAGGCTCAACCCATTTTGGCCGGAATGGTTTTAATCGATCCGTCTTAACGTCCCCTAAGTTGCTTTTTAAATTCATGCAGTTTGATCATGTATTTAGAAAGTTATATTAAAAAAACTGTTTCATATTAAATTAAAATTATGGTAAAAAGGGTGGTTTTTTCATGAAACCCTCAAATGTTATATATTTTTAGAAAGCATATGAGAAGACCTTTCTTGTGGATTAAGAATTTTCAAGATCTTACTTACCTATCTAAAATTACAAGCAGTTTAAAAAATGGTCTGAATTTACATAACCTCAAATGGTCCCGTCTGATCTCCACGAAAAAAGCCTTGTAGAGGGATGCCATTTTCCTGAAAGGCGGTGTCTGTATAATCTTGACAAAAAATCTGTAGGAAGTCTGTTTTTTTTTACTCGTCACTTATTTTTATTAGGACCTCTTAGGTGCTGCAATCACGTTAGGGGAGATCCATAAACCATGTGGACACTTTAGGGGATTGTAATCACTCTATAAATGAGAGGAAGGCACCAACCACCTAAAGGTGGATTAAGTTACGTTTTTTTGCTAAAATTTTTGTTTTCGTCAAATCTTACATTTTTTGAAAACTAATGATTGCAAAACTACTGAACTAGTGTAAAATGCATTTTAAAACACTTTTTCCATGCAAATCCAGAGTTTTTTTTTGAAAAGGACCAATAAACTATTGTCTTTCATATGTTTATAGGACCTAATAAAAAAAAAACTCTAGAAATGTTGAAACTATGGCTTGTTATTTCAATATTTATATTTTTTATTTTTTTGCCCAAATTTGCATTTAATGATTCGAGAAGATTGATAAATTTCACGAATTTCACGCCGTCTACGAAACCGTCAAAAATCATTAACCCTATATTAGTAATAAAACTAGGGTATTCACTCGCTTTATTCTACAGTAGTTCATAACATTATTTTTATTCCTTTTAAAGTTTGATAAGTTATTTCATGAAAAATCGTTACATTTTCACACAAACATAAAATTTCACGGGATTTCGCGGAGAAAGCCAAATTTCGCGGATTTCACGCTGTCCGCGAAATCGTGAAATTTCACTAACCCTAATCATCACTCATAAAAACTACAAAATCCCACAATCCCGTCATGATCGGCAACAAAAACGCTTGCCACAAAACCATCATTCTTTATATTCCGCTGCCATCTCCGAACATCATCTCTCCATCAAGGCTCACACAAACATTGCCGTCCACGTCATCGCAGCGCCACCCAAAGTCCTACATATCAGCAATCCCGAACCACATTTGCATCTTTTTCGCACAAAACTCCAGTTTTTTGCTCTGTCCCTTTTGGCATCCGAAGAAAATCGATACCCTGGCAAATACACACATACACTCAAGCCAGAAAAAAAACACGCAAAAATGTATCCAGTTGGGTGCACTGAAAAAAAAATCAACGTGCAACCGCGTCGTATGCATCGTATTAACGACACGAAAAGAACACAGGAAGAAAAAGAGGAGGAAAAAAATCAGTGTGTCCCACAATACCTTTTCTCGTGGAAGATTTTTCGCCTCTCTCCTTCTCCCAGGTTCTTAAATTCCCGACGCAAACCCGTCCTGCAGTCGTCGTCGAGCTGCATTCACACCAACACACCGCAAAAAAAAAATGTGTACATGGAGAAAGAAATTCGAAACTGTGCTACGCGACGAAGAAGAAAGGACCACACTAATACAAACGGGTGCGCGCGAGAGTTTTTACTGAAGCACACGCAGACACACACACAAATCGCGCACTGGGATAGAAAGAACGGTTCTTTTCTTGTTTCGTTTGGTTCGTTCGATGTTTCATCCAGCATCCACCACCGAAGTGATGGTGAACGAACGACGAGGGTGTTTCTTTTGCTGGAATCAACCTCGGAAAGTTGAAAACAACAACAACAACAAAAAGTGCTGCTGCTGCTCATGTTGGAAAGCCTATCAGCTACACACATACTCAAAATTAATAAAATTGATTAAAAAGTTGTCCCCGCCGCCACAAATTGAATGCAATATTCTTGGTTTCGGTGACCTGGGCTTGTAATAATAATCAGTAAATCCAATTATTTAATTAATTTCGAAGCCAATCAGGCACTAGGCCATTAAAAATTGGATACCGAGCAGCTCACACGCCAACCACAAATTGGAGGCTGGGTTTGGTTCCCAGTCGAAACATTTTTTTTGTTGTGGTTGGCATAAAGTCAATTTGGTGAGACCACAAGTTCGATCTGGTGATCAATGTCTTTGGAAAAATAAGCTAGATTTTGTTTTGAATTGTGTCAGCTGAATCCCATGAATCCAATGTGTCAATTTCATTCAGTGTTTTCAGGTTTAAATTTGAAATTCCTGATTTCAGAACATGAAAACAGTTTGATATTGTTTTGTTTCGAAAACTAACCCGAGACCTAAAATAAAGGAATTTGAACACTTTGTTACACCGAGAAAAATTAGTTCCCAAAATCGTGAACAAGTGTTCATGAATTTGGGAACCTGAAACAAAGTGTTAAAATGTTCATCTGTCAAAACTTGCATTAGAAAATTTATTTCGTACTGACAGCTCATTCCCAATCGCTGAAAACTGTGAGAAATCGGCAGATTTATCGCCACCGATTTTCATCACCCTTTCCCAGCCCAAAGTTGGCCACTTGTGCAAGAACTTTGGCGTCGTCGACGTCGACATCGTCAGTCACGCCAATGCAGTCAGAAGGGAAGCAAAAAGGTGAACTCTGTGGGCTTTTTGATTTGATAGATCTTGGGGAGAGTCGTTGAGAGTCGGTACCATTACCGACTAAGCCATAAAGCGCCGCTCCCCCCAAAGCACCGATAGCGATCTCCGGTCTGGCATCTCGTCGAACGTCTTGAGTCGACGTCGGCAGCTCCTCCAATCATTGCTCCATCCGCGTCCGTCCAAAGTGATGCTGTGGCGAGGCCTCGCAGAGATAATGATGTGCTACTTACGGAGAAGGCCCCACGACGACGACCAAGATCTACAAAACGACCTCCGTCCGCCCTAGCGCAAGCCTTTAGTTGGCCTAGGTTGGATTGGGTAGTTGGCGATTGCCCGAACCGTGTCAGTCTTCCTGCCCAAGATGAGCTTTTGCGCGGGCCCAGGCCACACTAAACGGTCCGTTTTTCATTAGTGACGTGCGCGAGGAGCAGTGCGGTAATTTCTAGGTTTTGTTGAAAAGATGGCCAAATTACAAGGTGGCTGCTTAAAGGAGAAAATTTGAGAACCGTTCAGTGGTCCCAACCATTAAATTGTGTGTTTCCAACATGTTTTAGCTTAGATTAACGCATTTATTCAAAATTGATAAGATTATTTTTTTTAATGAAGAAATTTTAATTTCTGTAACTTTCAGCATGGTTCTAAACAAGAGTGGTGCACAGCAAAAAATCCGATGGTAAAATCGCATGCAAAAGCATGAACATCACCTTCGTCAAAATAAACACTTAATATTACACGCTGCATGTAGAATTTTTGTAAACACAAAAAAAAGTTGCAACCGACGGGATTCAAACCCAGCACCTACACCCAACTGGCAGTCGCATGATTGTGATGCATGGCGGTATGAAAGTATATCAGAATCTGCATGAAATCTGTCCTCATGCATTTTTTGCGATATAGGGGTATCACATTTTTGCCCGTTACCGACAATTATCGACATTACCGACGGCTGATTGATTGTATTGGAGAAAAAAAATCTAAACAGAACGAGGATTGAACCATCAACTTCTTGGTTATTGGTCCGACACGCTACCACCGCGCCATGGACGCTTGATGAATTGAGAGGGACAGAGCCCCAACATAATCTTCTCTCTGGGGTGTTGCTCGGGGACGCGCCAGCATTATATGTGTTGGTGAGAACTGCAGATCGCTGACATGTTTACATGCGGGCAAAAATGAGATACGAGCTTACTGCAAAAACTGTTAGAAAATGTAACATTTTCTGCAGCAAATCCACTGTTGCAGATTTTGATATATATTTTTCCTTTGGGTGTACAGTAAGAACTGGCGCCTTAGCCCGCTCGGCCATTAGACCGATGAAAAATGTAAAGGATAAACGTATATGTGAGCTCCACATTTCGGTCAAGTAGGTTTCCCATAGGGACGTGGCGTTACATCGTGCTGCCACCTGGTTTTTTTAAGCGCAAGAGTGTAAAAGTGCTGAGTCATCGTCTAAAAATAGACGGCGTCCTATCTCGCCCAGCAAAATGAAGTCGATAAAGTAGTCGGTTTCGATGAGAAAAAGTGGAAAATGTGGTCTAAAAATAGCGACGCCATCCCCCTATACTGATGGGCTACATATGTAAAATTACACAGAACTTCATAGAATAATGCAAAATTTATTTTACACCCAAGCCTTTTACACGCAGCTGGATTACTACTTTATTTGCTGTGTGCTTGAAAATGGTTAAAAAGATTTGTTTAAAAAATCTAGATTTTAAGGATTTCGAAAAGATAACCAAAATCTATATGTTGTCTTTTTTCCTTTTTTTTAATTTGTATCTAACATAGATCTAGGGCTTTTTCTCAAAATTTATTTTCCCTAAAAAAACACCCAGTTAGCAAAAACGTAGAAATATGTATCCTCCCTGCAAAGGCTTATGAATTGATCTCAGTTGAAGGTTCTCCAAATCTCTGAATTGCAAATGTAACATCCTGGAGCAGAACTTTTAAATTCTAATAAAAACACAATTGAATCAAAAATAATGTTTTTTGCAATTCCGTCGTGAAACTACTTACTTTTCCTGTCATTCTTGAACGACGAAATAGCCTACTTTTCTGTACCAAAAATAACAGAATCGAATAGCAACACTTTTCAAAATAAATGCTGAAAAGTTCTACTTTTCAGCACTGAAATGGGTGCTGAAAAGTTGAACTTGTCAGCACTTGTTTTGAAAAGTAACACTTTTCAACATTTTTTTGATTCGAACGATTTATTGACAAAATACATGAAAATTTGACATAAAATTTCACTCAATGGGTGTTTTTCGGAATTGCAAAAAATGTTGTATGGAACTCGTTGCAAAACTTGATTTTTTCAGCACTCTTCGTATTTATCCAACTCGGTGAACCTCGTTGGATAAATGTACGACTCGTGCTGAAAAAATCCACTTTTTGCAACTTGTTGCATAAACTACTATTTTAAACGTTGAGAACTTCTGTAAGGTTTGGTTATATGCTGAATTTTATTTAAAATTTCATTAAAAATGTTTGTTTTTGAAAAATGAAAATTAATAATCAATATAAATAAAATAAAATAATAGTCTAGGAGGAAATCTAACAACATAGGTTAAGTACCATTGCTGTAGCAAATCTCAGCAAATCTCCTGATTTTTTATTATATTATTGTTTTTTTTTTTTTTTTTTTTTGAGAATGTTTTAGATGTTTCAGGTCCTTTTCTAGATAGATTTAAATATAAAAAAGAAGCGATGCATTTGTCAAAAATAAAATATTCAAAATTATTATTTCGACAAATAATCTCTAGTTTTTATGTACTTCTCAAAATAATTTTCCTAAAAAGCATTAAACATATTTTTTTAAAAACTCAGATATAAAAAAATAAATATGTACCCTCAAAGTTTCTAAATAATCAGAGACAAAAAAAAAGTTGGCTCAATCTTAACAAGGTTGCTAAAAAAAAGAAAACTAAAAAAAGAGGCCTTCTGAAAAAACAACATATTATATTAGAAACAATAATTTGCGTAAAATCTAAATATTTTCTTACCAAAAAAAAAAAAATGAGCAATGCTGTAAAATTTTATGAATTTAAATGTTTATTTATTAATTTTTTGAGTTGTTTAAAAAATATGTTTTTAAATATATTTGATGAATTCGGAAGAGGAGTGTTTATTTTTAAAAATGTTTCCAAAAGACTTAATCATCCATAATGTTGCATGTTTTATATAAGAAAAAAAAAACTAATGGGAAAAAAATAGAAAAGATTTCGTTAACGATTTGATGCCGTCGACAAAGCAGTAGGTTATGATTAAGGCTTTTTTAGTATAAACAGGTTTGTAGGATATAGATTTGCCTATTTTTTTTTTTGGTTTTAAAGTTGAATTATCTAAATACGTATTTTTTGCCTTATTTTTTATGTTTTAGGAACTAAAAAGGCATTTTTTGCTGGTGCAAAATCATGTACCAGAACCATACATTTTTGAAAAAAATGTTGGAAAAAATCTAATATATTGTCGAAAAAAATTTAAAAATTCGGATAAATCATATTATCACTCGAAAATGTGCACTGTTTTCAAATTACCAGTATATTAAGTGAAATTTTTCGTTTTTTTAACATTTTGCAAATATAAAATACTTTGCGACGTAAAAGCAATCCCTCCAAAATATATTTTCTATAAGTTGAGAAAATTTGCTATAATTTTCCTATTTTGAATTTGTTGATTCCTTTTTTGAGCTGATGCTTTTAAAATATAAATTTTATGAAAACTTAGTTTTTTTCAGTGTCATCTAATTTGCTCTTTAATTCCATCTAGCGATTTCTTGGAAACTATGCTAGGCAGGGCAATTTTTGTGAAATTTCCTGCTCTTTCCAATAAAAATTGTATTGAAATCTGCCCAACATTTGAAAAGGATAAAAATAAATGTTTTAGCCCTTTCAAAAAGTTATTCCTGATAATAAAATTTCGAAATTATATTTCTTGGAAGGAGCAAAAATTTTCTCAAATGTGGCTTTTTTAGTCCCCTAAAACATAAACAAATCTGGCAAATTTGAAAATACATATTTTTGGATTTCAACTTTTTATGATAAAAAGTCAAATTAAAGATCAGGATTTTTTCCGTGTACCGGTTTGTTCAGACAAGTCCCAATCATAACCTACAACTCTGCTGAAGACACATAATCGATCAAGAACACGTGGAAAACTATAATATTTACAATATTTATGTTTTCAAAGACAAGTTTAGAATGATAAACTTGAAATAATATTTCAAATATTGGGAAAAGTGGACAAAACGAATTCTTGACATCAACTTGAATTTCGTACTACGAAAAACTTTCTTAAAACAAAAGATTTCTGAGCAGTCACCCTGTAGCTTCTAGAGGTCCGAAGCTGCAGAATCTCGTCGTCGTCGTCAACATCCACAGCTCCGCCGTGGAGGAAGTTTTGAAATTTTCCTCCAAAACAGAGCAGCGGCACCAAACCTAGCGGACGAAACATCTTGATTGGGGGCTCTGCCGGTCGTGGGTAAATTGGTGATTGCTTCTCGCTGCTTGTTTTTCTACACAACTTCCCTCCCTCAATCTGGGGCTCGCTTTTTTCGCCCTCAACAACTTCAATTTGGCTTCTTCCCCTGGCCCCGATTTCGGGCCCGGGTCGGATACTTTCATTCTTAAATAGACTTTTTTGTTGTTTGATGTTATTTCTTAAAGTTTTTTTTCCGCTTCTTCTGCTTCTTTTGAGTGGGTTCCTCAACTCCACTCGAGGTTTGTAATGCACGTCATCGCATGTACGCATGTACACGTGAAACTTGAGCTAGTCTTGAGGTTAAATTACGACGACGACGACCCACCGAAACTTTGAATAATGGGCCTCCCCCCACCAAAACAACTCCGCGGTCGAAAATTAGAGTATAGACCCTGGGCCTAGCTGGGGTAATGGGCTCTCTACAAGAAGGCAGTTAAGACGCAAAGGAAACTCGAATCAACTCGAAAATCAACCAAGCGCGTAGAACATGCAAACCGTTTCTAAAACACAAAAAAAAACGTTTCCAAAATAGGAGGAAGGTAGACACCGACTAGTTTTGTGAATGATCGTGTTGTTGTTTTTTACGGGGAGGGGTTCAAATTACCCTAGTTTTACTAGCTTTTTTGGAGTGTGCTGTGCACCCCGGCAGAATATGGATCTTGGGTCGCGGTAATTTCCGACTCATAAATGTATGCCAACAAGCACAAAAACAACAACAACCATGTTCGTTCGAGTGTCTGGTTTTTAGAGCTGAGAATGGGCATTGTTTTTTGGGGGTAAAACTTTGATGAAGATACACCGCGGCGAGGAAGTGCTTGAAGGTCTTGTGGCGATGAAGGGGATTGTCGTCGGTGTACTACATGGGTTGTCAATCGGGGGGAGGAAGTTCACATACGTAGTTGGAGTGTTTTCGTGAATGTTGCTTCCGATTTGTTGACGTAGGACGACTGAATTTGGAGAGGGGTATTTTTGGACATTGTTAGCCTATAATTTTTTAACTCAAGTACAGTACTTAATTAAATAACTTGTAACTATCAGAAAATGACTGATCAAGTTTAACAATAAAGTTTAATTATTCCTTCCCAAAAAACGTCTAACTCCAAGCGAAACTTATTTGCGACAACCGTGGAGATTTTCCCTTATCCTCTTAAAAAAGTGGAGCATCAACACTTCCCGTCTTCCAAATCCCTTCCCTTGTCCCTGGTTTTCGGTTAAGATTAGAGCGGCTGGCAATGAAATAAGCTAAAATTAGGTTGATTGGAAATCTAGATTGAAATAACATTATTCAAACCAAAAAACCCGATTTAATATCACCAGAGGTGAAATACAGCCTTTCTTACAAAATGATGAAACTCCGACAAATATATTGGTGAAATTAATTTTTCAAAAACAAAATGAATTTGACCTAAAGCTTCGAATATTTGTAGGCTAAACCTCGAATGCCACTTTTTTTAATTTCAGAGGTACATTATGGGTCGCAAAATATTTAAATTTAATAAAGTAAAACATATTGGATTGACATTATTATAAAAAAATAAAGGGTACTCAGTCTTTAATTTTAGTCTATGATTAACTTAAAAATATATGTATCGCTATTGCACTTTGTCGATCTATTATAAGAAGCCAGAAAGAACACTTTCACGCGCAGCGTAAAACGCGCAAGCGTAAATGTGCTGGCGTTTATGCTTCGACTTGACGACTTTTCGAGCGAGAACGAGCCGGGACTTCGAATTTGATGTTCAGTATATGATTCCGTATAAAACCAAAAATTTAATAGGAAAAAATAGGGTAAAAATAAGACGAAAAACACTAATATGGCTATATCTCTGGAAATAAATTTTGGAAAAGCTTAAATTTTGGGCCCAAGCAGATTATGGCGCATGTTTTCGAATGGATTTTTGTTTGAAACTGAATTCTTTTAATTTGATAGTGTTATCTGTAAAATTGTCCAAAAAAATACCTCTATAAATGGCTTTGACCACATTTATTGGTCGAAAATTATGAATCGAAAAATAAAATGTTTGTCTTCGACCCCATGGCTACAAATCTGAAATATAAAAATTGTGGGTTTTACGAGCGGTTTTCCAATGATGGAAGACACAAATTTTTGAGAGCATATACAGACATCGCTCAAGTATTTCAGGAAAAGAGCTCTCAAAAATCAGACTTTGAGTTCCGGGTTTCGGGCCAAAATTCAATCGAAAGAGCGCATTTAAACCTTCAATTTAGTAATAGGATTTTTTTCTGGGACGATTCCTCGCCACACACGATTTTTTTAAGATTTCTGAGAAAAGCGTTTTTCCAAAAGCAAACCTTAAACCTTTCTTTTGTAAGAAAGGCAAAAATGTTGAATTTACTAAATTTATTGATGACAATTCTGTCAGGTTAAAACAGTTTTTTTGAAAACTTGAGGCTTGCAAGTAGTTTCTTGTTGGCCTAACTGGTTTTCTGGTTAGATTTACCAGTTTTGTATTCCGGGATTTTTGTTTTTTAATCAGCATCTTTCTTAGAAAGCCAATACAAAATTCGTCCTAAATTCCAAGCTCTGGAGTTAATGAACGTGTTGCACTTTTACTCGGAAAAATCGCTGCTCCCCTTAATCAAAAGGCCGCCAAGCCCTCACTTAAGAAAAAACCCTCTCATCCCAAGTTACTTTAATCCATCGCCGTTGATCCACGGTTCTTCAAAGGTGTTTGTTTTTTTCTGACACTCACTTTCGAACCTTGGTCGTGATTTTTTCCCATGATCACGCCGCGCGGCTTTCTTGGGCAAATCTTAATCAACTCTCGAAGGCCCCTCTTTTTGCTCTCTTCGTTTAGGATTTTGCACGGTTGAGGCCGGCCTGTGGCCTCTCCAGGAAAAAGAGAAAGAGATTGGCGGTTTTTCCTCAACCTTGATTAATCCACATAGCAGTAGGTCAACCCGATTAGAAGGCGCCATTGTGGACACAGTAAAAAAATCTAAAATTTCAAACATTTAAAATTTGAATTTTTAGATTTCACTCTTTTGTTTTGATTTTCTCAAAAAAAAAAAAACTATAAAAAAAATTATTTTGTTAAAGGTGCAGAGAAAGTGACTATCAATTTCAGCGCCCCCCCACCAAAAATGCCCTCAAAAGTGAGCTTTTGCTAGACCAGCGTCGTTGACGCGCTCGCCAGGCGAGTTTGAAAAAGTCTAATCGACGAGGGAGTTTGAGTGCCAGCCTGGACAAAAAAAAGCCCTAATGATAATTGCACACTCTTCAAAGAGCAGGGGGAGAGAGCGAGCCTAAATTGCATTATGACGCCCAGGCAACTAGGAGGCACCACTTTCTAACACTTTGGCCGGGGTCGAATTAAGTTGACACGGATTTGGGGCTCAAATGAGGAGGTGGAAGCTGTTTCCCCCCAGATGGGAAATCGAAAATTGGTTTGTTGTTTGGGCGCAAAAGGGCGCCACCATTAAAAGGTGGCAGGAACGCTGACCTTTTTGGAAGTTTGTTCCTGGTTGAGGAGAAGGCTGCTAAATGTTTTGTGGTGAAATTTAATTGAAGTTGAAGTGGTTTGGTTAAGTTCATGCAAAACATTGGCAAACCTTCTCAATTTATAATATTGTTTGAAAATCATCTTTCCAAGTAGAACATAAATTTCTAAGAAATCATTAAATCAGCGCTCAATGATGAAAATGAAATAAAACGAAATCAGCCGGAAACATTCAATTCATAAAAATTAGACTGATATTTTGAATTTTAAGTTTCCCAGGAAACTGGCGAACTCTTTTGAAAATTCCGGTAATTTCTACAAAATCTGAATAATCTCATATTTCTACAAAAAAAAATCTTTTAATTCGTGAACAAAAATTTAATTCAATTTGCTATTTTATTTGAAAAGTCTATTATCAATTCAAATTAAAAAAACACATAATATTTTCTTGTTTTTTTAATATTTTTTTTTGTAAGCTTTGGTGATAAAAGAAAAACTTTACCACCTCCGTGTAAGCACGAGAGCAAGCAGCAGTCAAGTGCTCAGTGCTCCATCGTTTTTTCGATTTTTTTTCGCCGTAAATTACCGTGATTACCCGCGAGTTTGCTCCTGCAGCATGCCAAAGGCCGGCCGTGGCCGTGGCAGTTCGAGTGCGGCCTCGAAAAACCCGCGAAGTTCGTCTACCGGCCGTGTGCAAAAAGGTAAACAAACCAACGCCGTGTCGACCGCCATCGCGCAGGGGAGCGTGAGCGCAGAAGGCATCGACAAAAAGTTACTACATCCCGGATATGTTCCGAGATCACCAGTGCGAACCCGTTCAGGTACTTCCGGTGCCACGACCAACACGTCAACATCCGCCAACATTCCCATCAGGAACGAGTTCCAGATGCTGAGCGACGACGAAGAAAACAACAACAACACCGACGGTAGCAGCACTACCGACGACGACGACGACGATCGTCGTGCACGGAAAAAAGTGCCGACGCCAAAAACGAACAATTCTCCAAAGGAACGTAGACCACCTCCAATTTTTGTTTTGGACACGTTGGTGGACGATATTGACGAGTTGCTGGAAGGCCTCGGATATTGTCTGAAAATCGGTAAGTCGTCAGTGCAAGTCTACACATTTGACAACAAGAACTTCGACCTGGTTGTGGAGAAATTGAAGAGTAAAAACTTCAAGTTCTACACATTCGACCCCGTGCAGAAGACAGCCGTTAAGGTCGTCTTGCAGGGGTACCAAGACCGCCCGATCTCCGACCTCAAGAAGGACCTCTCGGGTGCTGGAATAACGCCGCGTGACATAAAAGTCCTCTCGCGGAAGACAACAGTCACAGGTACACACACACTGTACCTGTTGTACTTCGACCGCGGCACCGTCAAGATTCAAGACCTGCGACGAACTAAGGCGTTGGACGGGTTTTGGGTAAACTGGCGGTTCTACTCAAAGAACCCGTCGGACGCAGCACAATGCCACCGTTGCCAGAAATTCGGCCACGGCTCGCGGAACTGCAACCTCCCGCCCCGCTGTGTGAAGTGCGGTGAAACACACCTCTCTGAGGCGTGTGCACTGCCGTGCAAGGCGGACCTGGGGGACAAGGCAGAGCAAACCAAGGCGCGCATCAAGTGCGCCAACTGTGGAGGTAACCATACCAGCAACTACCGTGGATGCAGTGCACGAAAAAATTACCTCGAGGAGCAGGAAAAGAGGAAGAAGAAAGCAGCAGCGTCCCACCCTCCTCAGCGAAGTACGAGCGTAACCGTGCCGGCTGCTGGGCAGCGTACGGTTCCCGCGGACAACTCAGCATTCCCCCCTGGCTGGGGGCGATCGTTTGCCAGCGTGGTTGCTGCCGGTAGCGGCAATGCGGCCCAGCAAGAAGTCACCGGGGAAGATCTCTTCACCCTGCCAGAGTTCTTTGCTCTCGCGGGGGAGATGATGTCGAGGTTTCGGACCTGCCGTAACAAGGCGGAGCAATTTCTAGCCCTTGGGGAGCTGATGATCAAGCACATCTACAAAGGATAAAATACTGTGATTTAGTTATAAGCTTTTTCTCTTTCTTTCCCCTTTCCTTTGCAATTTTAGCAAGTTTTTTTTTTAATTTTTCTTGCTCTTGTTAGTGCCATAGTTATAGAAATAATTGTTCCAAAATGGATTATGATGCAACACACAGCTGAAAGGAACTCCAAAACTCTGTTATGAATTGCAAAAGAACTGATTGTATCTTGATTATTCACCAATAAAACCGAATTGAATTGAAAAACTTTACATAATTATTTATTTGCTTAAAAGTTTTGAAATCATGCACATATTTTTTCAAAGTGCTTTTTGATGTTTTTCCTACCAAAATTATGTTTTAGACAGAAAAAAGTTGCCTTAATTCCTTTCCCAAAATTTCTTAAATTCATCAAAAGGAATAAAGGATTATTTTTGTAAATTCTCACAAAGAAAAGCTGAATTATAATAGCTAGCTTCTTAAAAAAAATAATGCCAAAACTAATGCTAACAGCTCTACCAGCAACCAACTGAATGTACTCAAAAAGTTGGTAATACAATAAAGTATTGAACAATTTACTACCCTTTTTTCCCTAAAAAAAATCTATGTTTCGTCTAAGGTTGACAAACTTGATTATATTGTCCTCGAAACTATTACCACAAACCAGTAAAAATCAAATTGGTCAAATATCCGCACCAAGGGTACAAATTCGTACAATATGGATAAAATTAGTAAATTACCTATGTTTGAAATAAATTTTTACAATATTTGAGAAAAACATCAACATTTTATTGGTATGATTTGTTGTACTGCTGAAAAATGTTGCAAAATGTTAAAAAAATCATTTAAAATTGTTTAAAATTCAATTTTGTATTTTTTCTAATCAATGTCTTAGAAAATGATTTGTTTTAAGTTTGAAGAATTCCGAAATACAAAGAAATAATTACAAAAAATGTAACAAAGCATCACATTTCAACATACATTTTAAATAATCAAATTCGATTTTTTATGTAAAATGAATGTTTCCTTAGGAAAAAAAGCAAATACAATATAAAATAAAAAATAAAATAAAAAAAACAAAATTTCAAGTCGAACAACCTTAAAAATTTTGAAGCAAAAAGTATCACATAATGATTTGCAAAAACTTGAAATGAAATTTGCAATGGTCTTATTGCAGTTGTAAAATTTTCAAATTTTATAGGGTATCAAAAATTTGGAAAAGTCGTGCTTCGTCTTTTTCAAAATTTTCTTTGTTGGCTCCGAAATTCGTAAAAGAATTAAAAGTTAAATTTGTTAGTACAAGTTTTTTAAAATAAATTTGATTTTTAAGGATTTTTTGCATTCTTTATGAGAAATTTTTGAAACTTGAATTAAAACTGGCCTTGCCTTCATTGCAAAATTTAGAACAATCAATAGTTAATGTTTAATCCAACTACAGAACCCAAAATTTAAAAAAAATCTTTCAGCTTTTTAATGCTTCAATGTTTTTTTTTTCGAAACAAAAAAATCTTATTTCCGTGATTTAGAAAATTCTCGGTATTTAGAATATGTTAAACAAACATATTCTTATTTTTGAACTTAATCAATTTTTAAGCTATCCTCCTTTTCTATTTAAAAGAAATAAAACATTATTTAATATTAAATTATAAATCACTGAAATTTTTAGAATGTTGAATCCTTTTTTCTATTTTGTGTTATTTTAAAATAATGCAAATTTGTAAACTTTTCTGAAAAAATTAGCACACGTAATTTTTGTTGCCGATCTGTTATTTCACTTTTGAAATACAAAAAAATGAACCCCATTTGATTTATTTGATTTTTTGTTATGTTTTTGTGGACCAAAAATGCCAAATTTTGAGCTGTAGTGAACGGACGGACGGACGTTACTAAATCGGCAAAGAAAAGATATTTGTTTGAAAAATAGTGATTAATTGAAAAAACATACGACTATGGATGTTAAATTGAATATGGAATCAACAAGTACTTTGGTGAAACATTAAAAAAAATCCTCGTCCATCCTTGAAAAAAAAAAAAAAAATGGGGGAAATTGTTCTACAATTTTGGCTGAAATATGGCCTTTGAAAGAAGAAAATTATTAAAAATAATTGCTTTTGAGTGGAACTCATTTGGCCCTTAATTTTCAGTCGATGATATCTTGAAAACATTTGATTTTCAGAATATTTTTAAGAGTAAAACATTAAATCTGTGTTAAAATGTATAATTTTGTTTTCGAAGGTTATTTTTGCATTTTTTTTTTCCTTCTCTGTCCAATTCGTTCTCCTTAGTACCAGTAAACTCTCTCCCCATTTCGAACAAATCAGCTGTTGAAAGGTAGTCCATATCTCAGCTCAGGATAACAACTGCACCAATGTAATTGTTAAAGCAACCTAATAAAAATGAAATGAAAATGATAAATAATTTTACGTTTTTTCATAAAAACAAAAAGAGGAAAAACAAATTAACCCGGGCATGGTCTTCGGGTCTATATGACCCAAGAGCATGATAAAAGTTATCGTAACTTTTGACCTTTGGCACTTACAAAGCTGAAATTTTATGACTTTGTGCATCTTACCAAGACACACATTTGAGCCAAAAATGGACTTCCGGTGGCCACCGGAAGTGCCCCCCAGAAAAAAAGTCACACTTATGGTACTCGGGTCTATATGACCCAGAAATGTTTTTGGCTGCCAAAATTCGGAACCTTGACCGATTTTGGATGTCTTGGCCGCAAATGAAAGGTTACAATGTCTACTTTGCGATTCCGACTGGCAGAACCGGTTTTGGGCACTGTGGCCACCGGAATCCTGCTACAACTGAAAAAAGTCCTTTTTGAGGCCCCGAATTTGAGGACCTGTATCTCCGAAACAATAACACATAGCGGGTTGCTTCCGGTCGGAGTTGACGGGTAATAACCTCAACTTTAAGCTCCCGTAGAGATGATTTGTTATAAGTGGACACCGGTTCCGTTAACCCGGAACATCCGAAAAACATGATTTTTTCAGCTTTTGTTATAAAATCAACACATTAGTCAATTTTTTCAACCGGATTTTTTGTAAATCATTACATACGCACACTACATACTACCTCTGACTGTTTGGGATCGTTCCGGCCAACTGTGGCCAATCCGGAACCGGTTCCAGGGTACCACCAAAACGGTTCCAATAATGGTATCGCTAGAAACCCGTCATGTTGCATATCAAACTTCATGAAATTGAAAATTATGATCATCTGAGGTCATGCCGATATCCTCTGATGCCAACCTGGTCACTCCGGAACCAGTTACCGATGGCCACTGGGGGACACTTCCGGAGTATGCAGGAAAGCATATCATGCGACATATCAAACGTCATGAAATTGAAAATTATGACCATCTAAGGACATGCCGATATCCTCTGACCCAACCTGGTCACTCCGGAACCGGTTACCGGTGGCCACTGGGGAACACTGCCGGAGTATGCAAAGAACCCTACCATGCGACGTATCAAACTTCATGAAATTGAAAATTATGACCATCTGAGGTCATGCCGATATCCTCTGACCCAACCTGGTCACTCCGGAACCAGTTACCGATGGCCACTGGGGGACAATTCCGGAGTATGCAAGGAAGCATATCATGCGACATATCAAACGTCATGAAATAGAAAATTATGACTATCTAAGGTCATGCCAATATCCTATGACCCAACCTGGTCACGACGGAACCGGTGACCGGTGGACACGGGGGGACACTTCCGGAGTATGCAAAGAACCCTACCATGCGACGTATCAAACTTCATGAAATTGAAAATTATGACCATCTGAGGTCATGCCAATATCCTATGACCCAACCTGGTCACGCTGGAACCGGTTACTTGTGGACACGGGGGGACACTTCCGGAGTATGCAAAGAACCCTACCATGCGACGTATCAAACTTCATGAAATTGAAAATTATGACCATCTGAGGTCATGCCGATATCCTCTGACCCAACCTGGTCACTCCGGAACCGGTTACCGGTGGCCACTGGGGAACACTGCCGGAGTATGCAAAGAACCCTACCATGCGACGTATCAAACTTCATGAAATAGAAAATTATGACCATCTAAGGACATGCCAATATCCTATGACCCAACCTGGTCACGCTGGAACCGGTTACCGGTGGACACGGGGGGACACTTCCGGAGTATGCAAAGAACCCTACCATGCGACGTATCAAACTTCATGAAATTGAAAATTATGACCATCTGAGGTCATGCCAATATCCTCTGACCCAACCTGGTCACTCCGGAACCGGTTACCGGTGGCCACTGGGGGACAATTCCGGAGTATGCAAGGAAGCATATCATGCGACATATCAAACTTCATGAAATAGAAAATTATGACTATCTAAGGTCATGCCAATATCCTATGACCCAACCTGGTCACGCCGGAACCGGTTACCGGTGGACACGGGGGGACACTTCCGGAGTATGCAAAGAACCCTACCATGCGACGTATCAAACTTCATGAAATTGAAAATTATGACCATCTGAGGTCATGCCAATATCCTATGACCCAACCTGGTCACTCCGGAACCGGTTACCGGTGGCCACTGGGGGACACTTCCGGAGTATGCAAAGAACCCTACCATGCGACGTATCAAACGTCATGAAATAGAAAATTATGACTATCTAAGGTCATGCCAATATCCTATGACCCAACCTGGTCACGCCGGAACCGGTTACCGGTGGCCACTGGGGGACACTTCCGGAGTATGCAAAGAACCCTACCATGCGACGTATCAAACGTCATGAAATAGAAAATTATTACCATCTGAGGTCATGCCAATATCCTCTGACCCAACCTGGTCACTCCGGAACCGGTTACCGGTGGCCACTGGGGGACACTTCCGGAGTATGCAAAGAACCCTACCATGCGACGTATCAAACGTCATGAAATAGAAAATTATGACTATCTAAGGTCATGCCAATATCCTCTGACCCAACCTGGTCCCTCCGGAACCAGTTACCGGTGGACACGGGGGGACACTTACGGAGTATGCAAGGAAGCATATCATGCGACATATCAAACTTCATGAAATAGAAAATTATGACCATCTAAGGTCATGCCAATATCCTCTGACCCAACCTGGTCACGCCGGAACCGGAGGCCACTGGGGGACACTTCCGGAGTATGCAGAGAAGCATATCATGCGACGTATCAAACTTCATGAATTTGAAAATTATAACCATCTAAGGCGGTGGTCACCAAAATGCGGCCTGCGGGCCGTATGTGGCTAACCGAGGTCTTCTGTACGGCCTTCGGGATGGTTTTGAAATTATTTTGGAATCCGGCCCACTTTGCGTTCTCATATGAAGTTCGCTAGAGAAATCATGAACTAAGTTTCTTTAAAAAGAAAAAATATGTTTTTTTTTTGACGAAATAACCATAATTGATTTCTGATTTCTACAATATTTATAAGGTCATGGGAAGTATTAAACTAGTGGTGCCTTATTTTCCTGTAGAATTTATAAAGTGATTAAATTTCTAAATTTGTAAATAATGAATATGAAACATTCATTCCTTTAAAAATATAAAATTATGAATGTGATAGTGTGACAAAAACTTTGTATTATCTGGGAATCACGTTGCTAAAAATACTAAGAATAAATAAATATCCAACAGTTCTAAACATCAGATCACTTTCTGACTAAAACTTGTTAGAAATACTGAATAAGGAAATTATAAAATATGAATTCCGAGCTAATATCTTTTGGTTCAATTTTGTTATCCTAAAAAATCGACAGAACATAAAAATTCTATTTGATTATATTTTTGATCTTTTTTTTTTTTGTGCCCTAATCTTTGATTCAAAATGAAACGAGAAGATTGTACTTCGTACGAAAAGATCTTAAAAAATTTCAAAATCATTGAAAAAACACTTTTTTATCTTGTTCAATAATACAAATTTTTCGAACCAAAATAAACTTCTAAATTTCAATAAATATGATTTTTTCCTATAACATACGGATAATTCAAAACTTATTACTGTTTCTTCAAAATTCACTCAAAAAATCATTGAAAAAATGTTCAAAACATTCAAAGCTTAAATAGAACAATCAAACCAAATGTGTTCGCAAAACCAAGAAAATAATTATAAACAAAAAAAAGTTAATATAAATATAACAAAAAAATATTTTTTTTAAGTGAAATATTGTCGAATTGTACAACATTTATATTTTAAAACATGAAATATGATGAGAAAAATTTATGAAGAATGTTGATTTTTTTTCAATTGATTATGTATAATTGGTGACAATTTCTAAGTTGTCAAAAATTTAGTTGTTTGTCAAAATTTCAATTTCAAACTATTCTACTCTACAACTTATTTTTTATTTATATTTTACATGTTGCCCACGACTCTGGGGCAAATTTCCAAATAAGCCCGCGATGATCAGCTGGCTGAGGACCACTGATCTAAGGTCATGCCGATATCCTCTGACCCAACCTGGTCACTTCGTAACCGGTTACCGGTGCCAGTGGGGGACACTTCCGGAGAATTCAAGGAAACATATCACGCGACGTATCAAACATCATGAAATTAAAAATTATTATCATCTAAGGTCATGCCGATATCCTATGACCCAACTTGGTCACTCCGGAACCGGATACGGGTTGCCACTGGGGGACACTTCCGGAGGGTCTGTAAGTTAGGTAATTTTGGAAGGTTCAACTAAATTTATCTACTACAGAAAATTAAAACCACCATCAATTAAATGGTTCCGGAATGGTAATCGGGCTCGGTTGTGTAGCTGCTAGTGTGATTGCGTCCACATTTCTTGTGACGAGTAATGTGTCATCACGCCTTCTATCGGATGGGGAAGTAGAACGTCGGTTCCAGCCTCAGTTGTTGTACGGTCATTTGATCATTCCAGTTTTCTCCCTGCTATAAGTACAATCAACACTCCAAACCAAGCCTGCTCCGGTGGAGTCGCTGGCGGCGGTTGGACTCCCAATCCAAAGGTCGTCAGTCCGAACTCTGGGATGGAAGGTTCCTTGGAAAATGAAAGGATTTGGTGCTCTCCCCATTAAAACCTTTTAAATCTTAGGTTCGAGAAGAAACTTCAAACTTGGTTCTTTGCATGTTTCACAAATTTCCTCCATTCCCAACCCATTTTCGGTTCCAAATTAATCAGGATGGGCCGGAGGACATCGCCACCAGAAATTGTCTCACAGTGGCCAGGTTGGATTAAAAGACGTGGGCAAGACCTTTGGTGGTCATAATTTGCAATTTCATGAGGTTTGATATGTCTCATGATATGCTTCCTTGCATACTCCGGAATTATCCACCAGTGGCCACCGGTAACCGGTTCCGGCGTGACCAGGGTGAGTCAGAGGATATTGGCATGACCTCAGATGGTCATAATTTTCAATTTCATGAAGTTTGATATGTCGCATGATATGCTTCCCTGCATACTCCGGAAGTGTCCCCCAGTGGCCACCGGTAACCGGTTCCGGCGTGACCAGGTTGGGTCATAGGATATTGGCATGACCTTAGATGGTCATAATTTTATATTTCATGAAGTTTGATATGTCGCATGATATGCTTCCTTGCATACTCCGTAAGTGTCCCCCCGTGTCCACCGGTAACCGATTCCGGCGTGACCAGGTTGGGTCATAGGATATTGGCATGACCTTAGATGGTCATAATTTTCTATTTCATGAAGTTTGATACGTCGCATGGTAGGGTTCTTTGCATACTCCGGCAGTGTTCCCCAGTGGCCACCGGTAACCGGTTCCGGAGTGACCAGGTTGGGTCAGAGGAAATCGGCATGACCTCAGATGGTCATAATTTTCAATTTCATGAAGTTTGATATGTCGCATGATATGCTTCCCTGCATACTCCGGAAGTGTCCCCCAGTGGCCACCGGTAACCGGTTCCGGCGTGACCAGGGTGAGTCAGAGGATATTGGAGTGACCTCAGATGGTCATAATTTTCTATTTCATGAAGTTTGATACGTCGCATGGTATGCTTCCCTGCATACTCCGGCAGTGTCCCCCAGTGGCCTCCGGTAACCGGTTCCAGCGTGACCAGGTTGGGTCATAGGATATTGGCATGACCTTAGATGGTCATAATTTTCAATTTCATGAAGTTTGATACGTCGCATGGTAGGGTTCTTTGCATACTCCGGCAGTGTTCCCCAGTGGCCACCGGTAACCGGTTCCGGAGTGACCAGGTTGTGTCAGAGGATATCGGCATGACCTCAGATGGTCATAATTTTCAATTTCATGAAGTTTGATATGTAGCATGATATGCTTCCCTGCATACTCCGGAAGTGTCCCCCAGTGGCCACCGGTAACCGGTTCCGGAGTGACCAGGGTGAGTCAGAGGATATCGGAATGACTTCAGATGGTCATAATTTTCAATTTCATGACGTTTGATATGTCGCATGATATGCTTTCCTGCATACTCCGGAAGTGTCCCCCAGTGGCCATCGGTAACTGGTTCCGGAGTGACCAGGTTGGGTCAGAGGATATCGGCATGACCTCAGATGGTCATAATTTTCAATTTCATGAAGTTTGATATGCAACATGACGGGTTTCTAGCGATACCATTATTGGAACCGTTTTGGTGGTACCCTGGAACCGGTTCCGGATTGGCCACAGTTGGCCGGAACGATCCCAAACAGTCAGAGGTAGTATGTAGTGTGCGTATGTAATGATTTACAAAAAATCCGGTTGAAAAAATTGACTAATGTGTTGATTTTATAACAAAAGCTGAAAAAATCATGTTTTTCGGATGTTCCGGGTTAACGGAACCGGTGTCCACTTTTGACAAATCATCTCTACGGGAGCTTAAAGTTGAGGTTATTACCCGTCAAATGCAACTGGAAGCAACCCGCTATGTGTTATCGTTCCGGAGATACAGGTCCTCAAAGTCGGGGCCTCAAAAAGGACTTTTTTCGGTTGTAGCAGGTTCCCGGTGGCCACAGTGCCCAAAACCGGTTCTGCCAGTCGGAATCGCAAAGTAGACATTCTAACCTTTCATTTGCGGCCAAGACATCCAAAATCGGTCAAGATTCCGAATTTTGGCAGCCAAATACATTTCTGGGTCATATAGACCCGAGTACCATAAGTGTATGTACGAAACGAAGACCATGGCCAGGTTAAGATCTTTTTTGTTTGAAAATTAAATTTCTGTTAAAAAAATACTTTCAAGATAATTTTATTCCCAGGAAAATCCATTTCCCACAAGCCACACACTGGATTAGGTCCACACCCAAACCTCTCAATCTCACCCAGCAGCAGCACCAAAAGCTGTGTAACACATGTCGCACTTAGTTGCGGTTAAGTTGCAAACCACCCAGTGGAAAAAAAGGAAAAAGAAACGAAAAATCCAAACACGCGCCACCTTCTGGCCCAGACCATGTCGCCATCTGGCGACAATCGCCCCCAAAAATTGCCATTTGAAGGTGAGGCTGCAGACGAGATACGATTTGGGATTTGGTCGCCTTTTTCCCAAAAATGGCTTGCGGCGGCCTCTGGATCCGATTTGGGCATTTAGGGCGATGGCCGGCCAACCCAAGTGGGACTTGTTACTGATTGAGTGGGAAAGCACTTGAAGTCGGAATGACTTGGCTATTAAGGCCTATCTCTCCGGTTCTCTCTCTTTGGGTGAACCGATTTGCGGCCACATAGTTAGGATCCGGAGCCCGGTGATTGGTGAAAGTCTCTTTTCAAGGGGGTTCGACATGCTCTCGAGAAGCGTTTCTCTGCCCGCCGGAGTAATCAAGTTGTTAATTCTTGAAAACAATTGAAAATCGCCGTAAGTGCGTCGTGCAACGCCTTAACGTCTTAAGGGGAACCGGCCTTTCGAGGAGAGTAGAGTAGTAGAGTGTGTGCAATTCAAGTGTCAAAATTGCTACACTTCACACGCCGCAGCGCACAATTTGTGGCGGCGGCTACGGTACTAAAGTGGACTGCTCTGCGACTGACAGATCAAAGTGACGGAACGTCATTTTGGGGGGGCCCGAAAGAAGTGCGCGCCTTATGTCGCTAATTGCACGCGGATCTTAATCTTAGAGCGGGGCCCGCGAAGAGATTTATTACGCTGATTAACGAACAAAACTGGAGCAGATCTGTCACGCAAAGCGGGACGACGAAAATCTTTTGCCTACTTTAATGTCTAAATTTAAAGCGCCGCCGCCGACGGAATTATGTGCGGCGGCGACGACGCCGTTGCAGCGATTTTAATTGGCCGAAATTCCGGGTCCGTACCGTGTTAGATCTCTCTGAAGTTTAAATCATGAGAACGATGTGGGATTAGCTGGTAGTTAACTGTTTGATATCTACATTTTGTTTGGCGAGGAATTAACCAAAAGAATTAAACAGCAAATTTCTCAAATGCTGCACCAACAAGAAAAAAATGCTGCACAAATTGTCATCCTGGTCATCAAATGAGAGCTTATCTGTCAAAATGTACATCAAACGCGTCTAACGCTTTTTTCCGTGCATAAATTTGACAGCGAATCTGCAGTACTCACCAATACACTTATACAGTTGCTGGCTCAATCCTCGTTCGATTGAGTTTTTGCAGAATTTGTCATTATTTCGGTTGAGCATTGCAAAAAAAAGCATTTGTTCGCAGAAATTTAAAAATCCAATAATAAAACAAGCTTTTTCCCTCGAAAGTGCCACTTTCGACACATGTACCACGGAAAATTAATCCATTTCGATCAATTTCATCAGAACCAACAAAAAAAAAAGAAGAATAACCCATCGTCAAACAAACAAACTTCCGACCAGCGGCAGGTTCTCAGCTTTCATTCCGACGACGTCGGCGGGGTTCAGCAGCTCACACATGCTAAAAATTACGTCATTCATCGACTGACATAAATTTTCGGCTAAACGAGGTTCCAACCCGGGCATGCCAGCAGCAGAATGAAGGGGGTTCTACTGTTTGAAATTGGTCAAATTACACAAACCTTCAACGGGCGAATTAGTGCAGACACGAATGTATTTATATAATGGAGAGCTTATAAATATATGTTTTATGATGGACACACGCAATCTAATCATACTCGTTATCAGGGCTCAGGGAAATTTGCATGATTAGACAAGTTTCATCGGAAATTGACAGCACTTCATTGGAAAATATCTTTTTTGTTTTTTTTTATTTCAAGATTGACTAATTATGAGAAAAGCGCTATTCTGATAGAACTTTACTTGCTTACTTAATATCAAATAATTCATTTTATACACCTAAACAAAACTTCACTGCAAGTCAATGTTGAGAAAGCTGCTGACATTCATTTGCAGTACTACTGCAAATGGTTGATGAGATAAAAAGAGAGCTTAACAGCCAGGAACACTTTTGGCCTACTTCCTCTCCTCTACCAACTAGCTCTCGTAGCTCAGAGGTAAAGAGTAAGGTTATTATCCAAAGGGCTTGCGTTCGGAACTCGGTGTAGGCAGAAAGTTTTTGTGATATCCATTTGCAAAGTGTTTTTCTAACCCAAGCATCCAATAAAAAAAAATTATTTTTCAATGAAACCATTTATAATATAAGAAACGGTTTTACTGGAATTACTGACTTTTGAATAATTTTTTTTCTATAATTTAAAATCTAGCTCAACATTTGAAAATGTCAAAAGTAAGTGTTTTAGCCTTTTAAAAAAGTTATTTTCACTTTTTAATCTAATCTAATCTAATCTATCTAATCAGACCCTAGCGCAGCCAATCTTTCGAAGGGATCCTGGAGAGTGCCTTAGGTTAGATGACGCCTAGCACTCTTCTTGTCATTTATTAACATTTGTAGTGCGCCATTGCATAAGATTGCATTGAAACATCACAAGCATTAAAGCGGCCAGGCCTACTGCGTAAAGCCGTATCGCAGAGATGACTCGTAATTGGGTTGAGTTTGAGCACTGAGTGTTCGAACAACAACACAATTCTGAATCGACAGGGGAGGAAGAAGCGTGGGGACACACCACCATACGCTCCGAGATTTTTGGTTGTATTCGTTGGGAGCACTATGCTAAGAAGGTTTGGTACTCCGGGACCCTCTGGGATGGGACATTGTATTTCCACGAATGCCCTGGACACTATTTGCCGTGGTTATAGCGCCACAACTCGCTCTCTGTAACAGTATTCCTAATTCCAGTCCACGCTCACCAAGTCGTCATGGCCTAGTGGTTAGCATTTTTGCTTACCAATCCAAAGGACGGAGGATCGAACCCCGTCTCGAGCGATTTTGATTTTTCGTTCATATTCATCATTTTAAATTTATGTGTTCTTAACTTTCTCGTTGGGAGCAGATGGGAATCGAACCCAGAACCATTCGCTTACAAAGCGAACACCGTAACCAGTCAGCCACGGCTGCTCCTTAAATAAAAAAAAAGTAATTTTCACTTTTTACTTATAAAATTTCTAAATACCTTTTATTGAAAACAGCAGAAAATTTCTCCAAATTTTTATTTTTAATGTTGAAAATCGGACCATTAGTTCCCAAGATATCAATAATAAATAAAAACTAGGGCTTATTGGACAACACTGAGAAAATCTCTTTTTTCTTGTTATTATTATATTTGCATTGCCATCTACGAAGTTCAAAAAAACCAAATAAGCTCTAAGCTTTTCGAGAATATATTTTTCGAAAGGGGGGAACTTTTTTTAAGGAAAAAAATATTTTCAAAAAACAACTTAAAAAAGACTATAATTATCTCAATCTTACTAAATAACTTTTTGCAAATTTTTTTTATATTTAAAAAATGAATAAAAAAAATTATTCCATATCTTAATTTTTTTTTAATTCGCTATTTTTAAAGAAGCATAACTTCGTCAAGGAGTTTTTGCCCATTCTTGATTTTTTCAACAAGAAGGCTTTTTATATCCCCTAAAACTCGAAGAAAAAGAATGAAAAAATAGGGTTTATTTTGGAAACACATTTTTAGTGACAAAAAGTCATATAAAAAATTTGCAAAAAAATCTCTGTACCTTTTTTTTCGGTGTAGTCCTCAACCATAGCTACAATTTTGCCCAAGACACCAAAAAAATCAGAAAATTCCTTCAGAAGATACAGATTTTTGTTTTAAATTACCATTTTGGTATGGAAAGCTGCCAAATTTGTATGGAAATCGATTGATAAATGCAAAATAAAATGGATTTTCAAATTCTCTGAAGATAGCTTTATTAAATAACAACTTCTTAAAATAAACTACTTCAAACTAACTTCTGGTAGACTTCGAAAAATCTTATTAACTAAAAAAAATATCTTTTTGAAAATTTTGCCAAGTCAAAAGAATTAGGGTTATACAAATTTCTGCATTTTTACTCACAAAAATATCAAAAAATTACGTATTTTTATAAAATCACTAAAGAAATATTTGCGGCTTGGGTAACAAATATCGTATGATTTGAAATTTTCATAGCTAAATTAAAGATTTCAATTTCAAAACTGTAACTTATGATTTCAAGAGTATTTTTTGAAAAATAAATATAAATGGTGCAATGTGATTTTTTTTAGTATTTTACACTACAAACTCAAATTGAGTAAAAATCCATACAACATTTTGTGTCATTTTAAACCCGTAGGCATATAATAACAATTTTAGAATTTTTTTTTTAAACCAAGATGTTTTGTGAAAATTTGACTATTTTACAAAAACAACTCTAATGCTGTATGTACCCATACAATGTTTCGCATCATTTGATACCCATTATGTAAATTCTAAAAAAAATAGTATAAAAAAACAGTATTTTGTGGAATTTAAGTACTAAACTCTACAATATTTGATAAAATGATTTTTTTTTCAAAATTTGGAAATGAAATTCAAAATAAAATATCCATATTACAATTAAAGAAAATTTGATTATTTTGAAAAAATACGGATTTGGTTAAATTTTGTATAAGTATGGTGACGTTGTTGTTGAAAAACGGTTTCAAGTGTTTTATAAACATCATTATTTCAGTGGTATTGTTTTTAAAGGTCCAATAAACAAATTTTCGTTTTTTAATAAACAAATTTGTTTTAGTTTAATTTATTCAAGGCATTCAAAAATATCCAAAAGGCTAAAAATTATAATTTTGGGTATTAAAAAAAATATCTAATTTTGTTATAGTTTCCTTGAGTGTTAAATGTTTCATTAGTTCAATCTTATGTTTTATTTAGCCAAGTAAATATATTTATAATACTAACTTTCGGGTTCAATGGATATATTTCTGTATAAAGAAGTATTTACGATTTTTATGGAAAAATCGAAGCTTAATTGTGAATAATTTTAATTAATTCTCGCGAAATTTCTGATCCCAGACATAAGGAAATCAAATATTTAAATTGCATTTATTTTCAAAGTTTGTTCGCTTTTGATTTCTCATCATCGATACAAGTTTATGTGAAAATATATAAAAGATTGATAAAACAGTGTTATTTTAGTCATGTCATCAATCGTCTCACTAAGCATCTTTATATCGGTATTTGGAAAACTCTGAATATTTTGCAACCCTGCCATATAATTCAACTTTTTATGGAACTTCCAAAGCAAATTTTAGTAACTATTTATTTATAAAATGACATTCCGAATTGTAAAACTGGATCGATTTCCAAAAGATCTAACAGATGAGTCATACACGTTAAAGTTTTGACAACCCTGTTGTGTGAAGTCGCTACTTTAGTCAAATTGCTTTTAAAACCTGATGGAAATCACATCTACGCTTTTCTTAAATTGTCAATCATGCTTTCTCACATGAATCCCATGTAAATTTACATCCCCCTGCTTCTAACCTCCACATCCCATTTAAATCAAGATTTTATTTCCCTCACTCGCCTCGTATCGATTTAATTTAATGACCTATCACTCTCGACTCGCTATAGTTTCCGAGAAGGAAGG
Organism: Culex pipiens pallens; assembly: GCF_016801865.2. Taxonomy (NCBI): domain Eukaryota; kingdom Metazoa; phylum Arthropoda; class Insecta; order Diptera; family Culicidae; genus Culex; species Culex pipiens. The sequence goes on from NC_068938.1 coordinate 201,339,236, forward strand.
AAGAAAGAAGCACTCTTCGGCCAAGCCCCGGGTTCGAAACATTCTGTGTGTCTGTGACGCAAAAACAAGTTTTCGGTCAGCAAAAGTGCGCTGCTCTCCCCCCTGTCTCGAAAAAAAAAAGCACACGCACACACATTTATCTCTTTTGCTCGAATTTAAATCTCTCTCGCTCAATTTTTCCTCTCTCAGCTTGATGGATGGTAATTTTGGTTACGGTTTGCGCGTACTACAAACACTCTCACACACTAAAGTGATTTTAGCGGGGTTTGAGGGGGAGTTCTAACCTAACCTAGACGGACGGCGCTTTTAGTCCGAGTGTGACCAAAAGGCAAGGAATTTAAATTACTCCAACTAACTAACTGCTGCTTTTTTCCTTCGACTTTTTTACGGCTTCGCCACCACCCTCACAAACACACACATTTCGTTTTGTTGTCCAAATTCTGGACATGATTGCCGTTGAATCGGAGAGTCGAGAGTGAAGGAGGTAAAACCGGAGAGGGGGGAAACCATTTGCTAATTTTATGTTCCTCATTAATAAAATATTAAAGCTACAGGCGAAATGGTTGGCCGAACTTTTTTTTTTTTTTGGGGAGGCTGTCGGAGGAAGAAGATTTCCTAGACCCAAAATTTGGCTCCGGCGTTCATCATCATCGTCGGGGCGGGTAGATTTGGGCCCAAAGTGAGAGAAAAATACATAAATTTGTCCGAAAAGCCCAAAAGTTTGGTCAATTTGAAGAAAGTTAGCTGTTAATTAGCACCTTGCAATTTTGTACCGCCCGGAATAATTTATTCCTAGCTGATGGACTGACCAGGGTCGTAAATTTTAGTTAGAGCAACCCAACCAACAAACTAGCCACGGGGGTTGGGCTAGCGAGAGAGAGAGAGCGGTAGTAACTAATCAATGATCATCGAAATCCCATCGAACCTGTTGGATTGGCCCCCTGGTGGAGTTCTTGGTGAAAATCTACGGCTTCAGAAATGGAATTTTCAAATCGCAGCGAAAGCTCCCGGTGAATTATTACCCGAACTAAATTAGGTCATTTGATTATTTCGGAAATTTATTTCCGTGCGCGAGCGTCCAAATTGGCAAATTGGATTTGGATCGGTTTCCGACTGCGTCGGAATGTCCGTCCGTTGATCAAGCTTGGAAATCTGCAGAAATAAAAACGAGTTAAAAAAAAAACGCTGCAAAAGAAAAAAAAAACTGTTGGCAATGGAAATCGATCCGGGAACCTTTGACTTGATAATCCCATGCCTTTACAGGAACGACCACCATAACTCGATGAGTTTGACTACGTTCATGGCTGAATGACGATTTTCTGTGCGTAGATTCGAGAGTTTAATGCTCTCGTTGTTACCAAAATTATCTCAATTCAGATTGAGATCAATTTACTCTCGACGGTTTGGTGTATTATAAACAAATCTAAATAAAAAAAAAAAGTTTTTGACAATTTCTGAGTGCAACTAAACCTTCTACCGACTTATCACCCTCCCTAATCCGTCCCGATTACGAAACATTCCGCACGGCCGCCGATCAAGCTGTCTACCGCGTTGACACTTTTCGATTTCGGATTAGATATCCGACGGCGCGGGTACGGCAGACAACTCAAGAAATGGTAGAAATTCACAACAACCATTCCGTTTGAACTCTCCTCACGCCCGGGCACAGCTGAAGTCAAGACCGAGCTTGTGTTCCCAACATCTGCCGTTGTTTTACTTCTCACACGGTCCGGGCGACGACTGTGACTTCGACCTGTCCACATCCATCAACTTGATCTATACGTGCCCGCGGACTCCGTAGCCTGGGCGATATTTGATCCCTATCGACGGCGCGTTGACACTGGTGGAAATTTATTGGAGTTGAAACCAGTATTGTTTGGGAAATTGACGTTTCGGTCGACTTGCGATCTTCTTCAGGGTTGCATAAGTCAAGATTTGACCTAAATGGTCTAAAATCGCAAATTTGAAGTTTTTTCACAGTGCAGCGGCAGCTGCTCCAAAGTTGTTCTCCACAGAGATCAAAACAGCGCAAAAAAACACTGAAATCAGAGACCTATTGAACACTACCGCGGGCGGGTCGTTCACGACGAACTAATTATGGCCGCCAGACCTGTGTGACGCGACGACTTTGGAGAAAGGGCCTTGCCCTCGCCGTCGTCAACTCATTACCGCTAGTAACAGCTTCTGTCGCGTAGAGCGTTGGTCGTGGCAACCCTGGTCCACTCGGTGTGTCCCGGAGCAATTACCGTGAAAGTAAATTATCAAATTACCGCCCAAACATACCCGGACAAATGCCGAACTCTCGCACACACACACACACAGAAAAACGCACAGCGCCGAAAATAATAATAACAATAATAGTAATGATGATGGTGGCGGCCCCGTAACTAATACCTCGTACTAGGCGTGAGTTTAAGCCATATTTTTTTCCGGCGGGGCCCAAAAATTCGTCCGAAACCCATAAAGTTGCATTAAATTTAAAACCCGCCGACCATTTACAACGGACAACTGAGAAAAAATTACCGCGGCATGCAACAGTCTGAACTCGTGGGGGAGGAACGCGGAGGAAACCTCTGCTATTAAATTGATCAATTTAATTATTACTCATCATCATCAGCACGTATCGGTCCATCAACCAAGTTGCGAAGAGATAGGGGAGATGTGGGAGGCTGCTTGATGAGATAGTGAAGCTGCACAGTTGCAAAAAATGGAATTGACAACTCTCAGCAACTCAACAACAACTTACAACAAATCACAGCAACTCACAACAACTCAACAACAATCTACAACAACTTAGAGCAACTCACAACAACTCAACAACTATTCAGAGTCACTCACAACAACTTAGAACAACTCAACAACAGCCCACAACAACTCACAAGAACTTAGAGAAACTCACAACAACTCAACAACAACCCACAACAGCTCACAACAACTCAACAACAACCCACAACTACTCACAGCAACTCACAACAACTCAACAACAACCCACAACAACTCACAGCAACTCACAACAACTCAACAACAACCCACAACAACTCACAACAACTTATAGCAACTCACAACAACTCAACAACAACCCACAACAACTCACAACAACTAAGAGCAACTCACAACAACTCAACAACAACCCACAACAACTCACAACAACTTAGAGCAACTCACAACAACTCAACAACAACCCACAACAACTCACAACAACTTAGAGCAACTCACAACAACTCAACAACAACCCACAACAACTCACAACAACTTAGAGCAACTCACAACAACTCACAACAATCCACAACAACTTACAGCAACATAAAACATCACAACGACAATTCATTGAAATGAGTTGAGTTGAGTTGAGTTGAGTTGAGTTGAGTTGAGTTGAGTTGAGTTGAGTTGAGTTGAGTTGAGTTGAGTTGAGTTGAGTTGAGTTGAGTTGAGTTGAGTTGAGTTGAGTTGAGTTGAGTTGAGTTGAGTTGAGTTGAGTTGAGTTGAGTTGAGTTGATTGAGTTGAGTTGAGTTGAGTTGAGTTGAGTTGAGTTGAGTTGAGTTGAGTTGAGTTGAGTTGAGTTGATTGATTGAGTTGAGTTGAGTTGAGTTGATTGAGTTGAGTTGAGTTGAGTTGAGTTGAGTTGAGTTGAGTTGAGTTGAGTTGAGTTGAGTTTGAGTTGAGTTGAGTTGAGTTGAGTTGAGTTGAGTTGATTGAGTTGAGTTGAGTTGAGTTGAGTTGAGTTGTTGAGTTGAGTTTGAGTTGAGTTGAGTTGAGTTGAGTTGAGTTGAGTTGAGTTGAGTTGAGTTGAGTTGAGTTGAGTTGAGTTGAGTTGAGTTGAGTTGAGTTGAGTTGAGTTGAGTTGAGTTGAGTTGTGTTGTGTTGAGTTGCTTTGTGTTGAGTTGAGTTGAGTTGAGTTGAGTTGAGTTGAGTTGAGTTGAGTTGAGTTGAGTTGAGTTGAGTGAGTTGAGTTGAGTTGAGTTGAGTTGAGTTGAGTTGAGTTGAGTTGAGTTGAGTTGAGTTGAGTTGAGTTGAGTTGAGTTGAGTTGAGTTGAGTTGAGTTGAGTTGAGTTGAGTTGAGTTGAGTTGAGTTAATTTGAGTTGAGTTGAGTTGAGTTGAGTTGAGTTGAGTTGAGTTGAGTTGAGTTGAGTTGAGTTGAGTTGAGTTGAGTTGAGTTGAGTTGAGTTGAGTTGAGTTGAGTTGAGTTGAGTTGAGTTGAGTTGAGTTGAGTTGAGTTGAGTTGAGTTGAGTTGAGTTGAGTTGAGTTGAGTTGAGTTAGTTGAGTTGAGTTGAGTTGAGTTGAGTTGAGTTGAGTTAGTTGAGTTGAGTTGAGTTGAGTTGAGTTGAGTTGAGTTGAGTTGAGTTGAGTTGAGTTGAGTTGAGTTGAGTTGAGTTGATTGATTGAGTTGAGTTGAGTGTTGAGTTGAGTTGAGTTGAGTTGAGTTGAGTTGAGTTGAGTTTGAGTTGAGTTGAGTTGAGTTGAGTTGAGTTGAGTTGAGTTGAGTTGAGTTGAGTGGAGTTGAGTTGAGTTGAGTTGAGTGAGTTGAGTTGAGTTGAGTTGAGTTGAGTTGAGTTGAGTTGAGTTGAGTTGAGTTGAGTTGAGTTGAGTTGAGTTGAGTTGAGTTGAGTTGAGTTGAGTTGAGTTGAGTTGAGTTGAGTTGAGTTGAGTTGAGTTGAGTTGAGTTGAGTTGAGTTGAGTTGAGTTGAGTTGAGTTGAGTTGATTTGAGTTGAGTTGAGTTGAGTTGAGTTGAGTTGAGTTGAGTTGAGTTGAGTTGAGTTGAGTTGAGTTGAGTTGAGTTGAGTTGAGTTGAGTTATGTTTTTAGCTTTCCCAACGTTATTTTTCACAGTTCCTGCTCAATTTTTTTTTCTCCAACATTTTCCACATTCCGCCTTCGGGCGAAAGCTTCCCACAATGGCAGCCACTGAAAATGCCGCAGTGTAAATTGCTCAAAATATGTACCCAACTACCACCACAACCGCCGACATTGGCTAGTCACTCGCCCAAACCTACCCCAATTCATCAGTTCGCCGTTGCACTAATTAAATTCAATCCCCTTTTTGTCGATTTTCAGCCCTGCACACACACACTCGCGCGCGTTCCTAAAATAGGAATTTGCATTTTCCAGCTGGCTGCCAATCAGCAGCCAGTGTGTGAGTGGAAAATATCGAAATTTGATCGGCTTTGGTTCGATCCCACCCCCGCTCCACAAATGAAGAGCCGCCAGAATTTCGGGAATTTTCACCCAAGTGGCATTTGAGGAGTTTAATGTGCTCATTTCGGAACAGTTCGTGGAATGCATAATTAGTGAGAAATTTGTAAAAAAAATGGCGCGGAACTGCGAGCATTTTAACTTTAAGAAGCTTAATGAGCTGGAAAATTGTGCAGTCAGACTCAAATTATGGGAGCAGAGTTTCGGCACTAGTTGAAAGTCCTTAAATTTTTTAAAAGAATCAATAAAAAAAACTTTACACTGCGGGATTCGAACTCGCGTAAAGTGAGGTAAAAATTTTTGACCTGCGCCCTTACCAACTGAGCTATTGTCACCTTTCACAAAGTGCTGGATTAAAAGCCACTACATTAGGGTTGGCAGCAAAAATGCCTTTTTAACCAATTACGGAAATGTCAACTCAATCAACTCAATTTGTGCTTCACAAACAGTGACGTAAGCTCTATTATGATGATTTTTGTTTGTGCAATTCCGCAAAAGCAATTGCCCAAAAGCTCACAAACAAACCACCTTAATTTCAATACCTTTTACAAAAACCAACGACGAAAACAAAAAAAAACGCTGGTTGACCCCATCATCAAGCGCACTCTCGTGTTCCCGAAGTGACCTCAGTCAACGAACCGTCATCATCGGGACTCGTATAATTGCAGCAGCGTCCGTCCGTCCGTCTGTGTGTATGTTATTAATATTTTCCAGCTGACCACAATCAAGCCGCGCGGGGGAAGCGACGCGAAACGGGGTCGCGGCACATACACACAGTCGAGTTTGTTCCGATTCCCACACCGGTTGGAGGAAAAAGGACGCGGAATTAATTACTATACCATCACCGGAGAATCCTTTTTCTGAAGTAGAAACACTCAAAACTACGAATTCATATGTTTGAAAAACTCTAATTTTGAAAAATGACTAAATACAAATCAATGAAGAAAAAAAAAGTTCCCAAAATAATTAATAATTGACAAGAAATTATAAGTTTTAAAAAAATCTAAAATTAAATTTCAACAGCAAATAACAATCAAAAACATTTCATTTATCAAATTAAAAATTTGAATTTAAAAACTAGTAGTAATACAGCTGCGTGTAATGTCAAGCTCATTTATGCGTTTATCCTTTTCATTCTTCATCGGGCTGATGGCCGAGCGGGATAAGGCGCCAGTCCGTACTCTTGGTGCTGGGTTTGAATCTAGTCGGTTGCAACTTTTGCTTTGTGTTTACAAAAATTGTACATGCAGTCTTTTTTACAAAGGTGATGTTACCAACTGATTGTGTGTGTGTGTGAGAGAATCATAAAATTGAAAAAAATAACAGGAAATTATTTAAAAAAATCATGCTAAATGCAGCTTCGTAACAAAATATTAAGCAAATTTTCAAATTTTAAGTGTATGATCCTGAAAAATATTAACCATTTAAAAATCGTATGAATAAACATAAAACAAAAGGAAAATAATAAATTTTAAATAACTTCAAATCCAAACGTAAAAAAAACAAAACATTAGCTGAAATAATTGATTTCTTAAATTAAAAATTTAAGTAGTCAAAAAATTAAAAAAAAGTTAAAAAAAACTCTATCAATGTTTGGAAAAACAACAGACTTTAATCCTATTTGATAATCATTAAAAAAAAGAAATTATTTATTTAAATTATTTAAAAAAAGCAATTTTAAAAACTAAAAACAAGACGATGAATTGATGAATGAAACAATTAAACAAAACACATGAATAAATTAAAACAATTTGAAATTGAAAACTTAACAAAACCATTAAAATGAAGATTTTCTAAAAATACATTTAGTTGAACACTTCAAAAAGATTTTTTGATGGAAATAAATAAAAGCAGCTTAAAATTTGTACATTTATTATAAATAAAAAAAAGATTTTTTTTAGAAATATTAATTTTAATTACGAATCAAAAAAAACAATCATATTAAAACGTATACAAAAAATAAAAGAAAGACTTGAAAATGAAAATTGTCCATAATAAACAATAATTAAAACATTTAAAATAAGAAAAAAAAAGCTTAAATAAACAAAAGCATTCAAGATCAATTAAAAAGTCAATGCAAGTGTTTATTAATACTAAAATAAAACAAATATCTGTTTAAATAAAAGAGGAAAACATCTCTAAATTGATTTTTTTAAAGTTCAACTAAAATAAAAAAAAAACTTAAAAAAACAATATTTAAAAACTTAGACATCTTAAAAACGTCAAAAAAATATTTAAAAAAACTTCAGATAAATTCAGAAATTTTAGAATTAAACAAATGGAATTTTTTTATTAAAGATAAAATAAAAAGAAGGAATTATTTAAAATGTCTTAATTCCGACAGGTGCAAATATTTTTCAAATCAATAAGGCATAAAAATTCAAACAGCTTGAAATTTTAATGTAATTATATGTTCAATCAACTGAAAACAATTTAAAACAAATTTTCCTTTACTGATAGGCATGAATGAAACAGTTGATTTTTTTTATTGTGTTTCGATAACCAACCAGCACCGCAGAAAAAAAGAACTAATTTTTCAAACTTCATTGCAAACTCCAAAAAAATGGTCAAAAGAATCTCAAAATAAAATTAAACATTATTCCAGTTTTGCAACTACCGAAAATTTGCAAAACATTAATGAATTTATGAAAAAAATCTATAAATTTTGTTTAAATTTTCTGAAAAATTTGCACTGTATTTAAAATTTTTGTATTTAAAAAATGAACCTATCTGATAAATGAAATTAAAAATTATAAACTCAAATTGATTTACTTTAACAATAGTAGTTTATGCAACAAGTTGCAAAAAGAGGATTTTTTCAGCACGAGTCGTACATTTATCCAACGAGGTTCACCGAGTTGGATAAATACGACAAGTGATGAAAAAATCAACTTTTGCAACGAGGTCCATACAACGTTTTTTGCAATTCCGAAAAACACCCTTTGAACAGAATTATAGGACAAATGTCCATGCATTGAGTCAATGAATCGTGTAATTCAAAAAAATGTTGAAAAGTACAACTTTTCCAAACAAGTGCTGAAAAGTTCAACTTTTCAGCATCCATTTCAGTGCTGAAAAGTAGAACTTTTCAGCATTTGTTTTGAAAAGGGTTACTATTACATTCTGTTATTTTTGGTATAGAAAAGTAGGCTGTTTCGTCGTTCAAGAATGACAGGAAAAGTAAGTAGTTTCACGACGGAATTGCAAAAAAATATTTATTAAGCTTAAATTGATATTTAACCATTAAAACCAAATTAAAAATACGTTATAAAGACAAAAGTTATCAGAATAAAGAAATATGAAAAACTATAAAGAGGATCCCCATCAAACTGTCCCCAATTCACAGTCCTCTCCGAGGTGTTCCGTGGTGAAGTACGTAAAACCCCGGCGATAAAAATGGCAATATGCAAAATTGAAAATGGCACACAGGAATAAAATTGGAACAAAAAAAGACTGGAACCCACTCTCACCGGACTCTGTATATTTCACCACATCACTCGAAGTCTGCAAAATAGAGTTTCGTTCCCAACTCCGCAGAGGAGGAGGGATGGAACGGTGCAAATTAGTCATTCACTCAAATTAAAATCAATATAATAAATATTTATTGAATTTTTTGCCCGTCCCCGTCACTTGTGCGTCGAACTCGCCGATATGAGCTTCCGGTTTCGCTTTCCAGTTGACTTGTTCGCGAAGCGAACTCCAACAAAGAACTTTATGGAGCCGGAACTCCGAGGACTTGTGGGAAATGTGGCCGCATTTACTTTTATTACCGTTGGAAAATTTCGAATGATTCCAGCGAAAAACCACAATACTTCATCAATTAGGAACTTTGGTGAGAATGGGGTGCTCCACAGATAATCAGACTTTTACGTTGATTTAGTTTCTTGCAACGAATTGTCTCTGCGGCAAACAGCACGTAAGGTAGGGCTGGCCATTTCTGTTTTACTGTAGATTTGACGCAGCAAACTGTTCTTGCATTCAAATGTCAACGAATCGTCTCAGCGGTTAACATCACGCGAGGTAGGTCTGGCCGCTTTTGTTTGCGTGACATTTCATCGCAGTAGGCTGCTCTTGTACACTCTGATTTTAATTCGCTTTATTTCGAAAATCAAAGCGAAAATTATTGCTCGAAATGCAATAACAACTCCCATTACCACAACCCATTTGTAGCTCCATTTGTCCAGTGCAAAACCGGTTCCGCGACCTCCTCATTACCCGGTTTAAGCCCTCGCGGGGAAAAACGGTGCTAATTTCGATGTCATATGCCTTCCAGCGCGTGCTGTCCCTCGTTTTCCGAATATGACATTGTTTTAATGAGCCTGACAAAGGCAGGCCGGCAAACTAACGAACGGACCTGGGCTAGGACCCCTTTTTGTCGACCCCTTCGGGGGTTGGTGGCACGACGGTTCTGGTTTTGTCTCCGGTTGTAATTGTCATTGCCGAGGTAGGCCATGAGCCGGTATGGGACCGGAAAATTTTTGGTTTTTTTTGAGGGGGGGCGGCGTTTGATGTTGTTGTTGCTTGTCAGTTGTTTGGCGTGTAACATTAAGTGTAATGAGTGAGGTTTCAACAGAGGGAGCAGGTTTTGTGTGATAATCGATTTCGATGTTTATGGTGGAGAAAGTTTTCAAGGTGAATTTAGTGAATAAGTTGTTATGCTTCATAATCACAAAATATAATGTATTAATCTTCTGATGCCAGGTAGATTCTGTTTCGACTATTAAAGAAGTTTTTGGTCCGAATTACTCGAAAATGACAAAATTTTATAAAGGTCAACTGTCATTTGTTGGGAGTTTGCACTTTTTTTATTCTAAAGGTAACTCTCCGAAGGGCCCTCTTAATATTATACTAAGAACGCCTTACTAAGAAAAAATAGTCTTAAAATTAACATTTTCATTGGAAGCAATTCAGATTTCCAGAAATTTTTGCTCGTGAAAGCTCTATTTTGTTGAGAAGCCACGTTAAATATATAAAGACACTCCAGAGTGATTCTGTAGAATTTAGCAAAAAAAACCAAATTCAATAATTTTTTTCTGTGTTAGATTTTGCCAAAAAAAAAGGATTTTTTAAAATTACTTTTTCCATATCGGGACCATCCATAAACCACGTGGACACTTTTTGGGAATTTCTTACCCCCCTCCCCCCCCACTTGGACAATTGTCCATACAAAAAAAACTTTTTTGTATGAATCGTGGACAATCGCCATAACCCCCCCCCCCCCCCCCCCCCAAAAGTGTCCACGTGGTTTATGGATGGTCCCATCATACAATTCATAAAAACCAAAATACTTTGAAAAATATTTGCAACAGCCTTACCACTAAAAGTTGAATTCCCAAAATACAGTAAAGATAGCTTATCCAAAACCTCGATTATCCGAAGTTTCGATTATCCGAAGTTCGATTATCTGAAGTTTTGTTTGTGACTTCGAATAATCGAATCATAAACAAAAAAAAAAAAAAATCGCGTTTTTCTTTTTTTTGCATCAAATTCGAGTTCTGCGAACCCAATATAGTCAAATTTGAGTAGTTGATTGCCAATAAAATTGAAAATTGCATTTTTCAATATTTCATCACCTTCATTTTGGCCGCCATCTTGGATTTAAAAATTCCCAATCACTTTAGAGTATTTTAAGGGTCTTCAAGTGATAGGCACTTTACGATGATTTTTTTCGAATGAATGTTCAGTATTTTGCTATTTGAGAAAAAATAAACTATGAAGTAATAGCATCCAAGCAACACAAAATTCTAAAATGTTCACTGTTTAAATATAAAACATTTGTGTAACTTTCTGATTTTTTCTATAAATATAATAAGTGTTTCAAAAAGAAATGATTTCAGCCCTTGATCCTAAAATTCTGATTTGATTTTTTTTATAGAAAAAAAAACCAGAAAATAAAAAAAAATTATCTATTTCAACACGAGTGTTACAATGATACAACGAGGTTTACCAAGTTGGATAAATATGACGAGTGCTGAAAAAATCAAGTTTGTTTTTGCAATTTCTAAAAACGCGTTTTGAATGGATTTTTTCTACAAACGTACATGTATTAAGTTAATTCACTGTTCAAAACAAAAAAAAAATAATAATAATTACTTTTTGATACAAGTGCTGAAAAGTTCAACTTTTCAGCACTGCCATTGAAAGGTATTAATTTTTCTTTCTGTTATTTTTGATGAAAAAAGAAAACCGTTTCGATGCTCAAGAATGACAGAAAAAGTAAGTAGTTTCCGAGGCGTGCGAATATAAAAATTAATGAAATGACACTGAAAAAAAAATCGTTTTCGCAAAATCTATGCTTTAAGGTTAACACCTCGTTCAACAAAGTCAAAAATGGTAGAAAGTTTTCTCAGCCTTTCGAACACATTTTTGCAGCTTTTTATTCTTAGAGTTTTTTTTAAATTGCATAAAACTGAACATTTCTCGAAAAATTTCACCTGAAATTACATTTTTGATTGAATATTTAATTTTACTTCTAAAAACTGTTTTTTTGCTGTCTATCTACATTTTTTTCCGAAAAAGAATGTTATTGTTTTCAAAATTTCTTGTCTTTGGTACCGGATTTTACACCCCCTTTAACACTATTAATTGCAAAAGACTAAAATTACTCCCCTAAATCATACCAGAAAATTTTAAAAATTGCAAATAAAACGTTTTTTTGGGACTGCAACTTAAAGTGATGAAAATTCTGGTACAAAATCTATTTTTTTTCATAAACCTATTTTTTCTGATATTTTTAGTTCTAGTTATAGACTACAGTAGTTTTGCCTAAGACATCAAAATGGCTCAGAATTGCGCACAGTTTTTTTTGTGTTTTTTTTTTAATATTTGAGTGGCAAGACGTATGAAAATGTTTCGCAATAAATTGAAAAAATAAAAAACTAGAACAATCCAGACGACTTTTTCTTGCTTCCGAGAAACTTTAATAATTCCGGATAAAGGCATTATTTCTATTTATTTAGCTTCCGTACAATTCAAACTAGAAACTTCCAGCTTAATCCCAACCTTCCCACAAACACAAACACACACACCCATGTCTCATTCTGTCACAAGCCAAGACCCAGCGCCCAAAGCCAGCCCCAACAACCGCACATATAATTCCATTCGACTGTGCTGCTGCGAGCGAGACTTAACTTCTGAATGTGGCCATAACACATAAAACAAACGGAAACTTTCTAATGAATTTCATCCATTACGATATGGTGCTGCTCGTGCTTAGTGCAGCAACGTCGTCGTCGTCAACCGATATTAAGGGACGACCAAGTCAGGGAGCAGGTCCGCTGAACTGAAACTTTGAAAAGTTCAGGCCCCCGTTCGAACAATTCACGCATTTTACGAGACAGAGACGGACGACGCACTTGCTGCGTCAGTTGTTGCCGGTAGGGTGACCCCCTTTGATTCGGACGGGATTCGAACTCAATTACCAGCGCGTGACGCGCGCCTTTGCCGACTGGACTGTCACCGCGCATGGCTGGAACGCTTTATAACAGAGATTCGACGCGTTTGTTCAGATTTCAACGAAAAACGTTCGGTCAAAAGCGATTTTGTTGGCAGGTCACCCTACCCGAAACCGGACAATATACTAATTTGTTTGAATGGTCCCGTCCATTTTACGGCACTATTATTGCGCGTCGTCGTCGTCGCTTTTGTTGCGGTCGTCGCTTGTTTACTGTGTGCGGCCCATAAGGCCTCCGATTGTTGATGCCTCCTAGGGGCATCAAGTATCGTAATACTCAGAACGCTGAAGAATTTCCGTCACGAGGCGACACTCCGGTTCGTCACGGTTGGTCGCGCCGGATCGTCGACGGTCGTAATAACCCCGGGCGAATAAATCAATGAAACATTTTGTCAGAGGCGATCCCATGTGACGAATGGGATTACCAGGCTCAACTCGGGGCTGTGACAGCCAGCGCAATTTATTGGTCAAAGGGGGAGGCTGAATGCTTGACATTGTTGAGGTTCTTTGTGGTGTCCCTAACGGAGGCTGCCGGGGATGATTCAGAGAGCCCAAGGGTAGAGTAATTCGCCGCAAATGCCTCAATAAGTGCATCGCGCGATGGGATTTGTTAATTGGGGCCAAATTTGCATGCATAAGTACTGCGCGATGGAGACCCGCTTGCAAACACCTGCGGAGAAAGAGCCACGGTAGGCTGGTTCAAGTTTTGGGGGGGAAAACATTCAAAACAGCCCTGAAGAAGACAAAGTGAAGGATCGAAACGTCAGTTTATCGGAGACACCTTCTTAATAGTATTTGGTCAACTTTGTCGAAGACCGCTAGTTGATTGGGCCTTACCCAGCAAAGTTACAGCCGCTTTAAGATATGTTGGGGCAATTATTTTTGGAGTCAAATGGGCTAAAAACGCAATTTTTTTTTTGTATTTTTGTTAAAGAGTTTGGACTTGAAGAAAATTCACTACAAAATGCAACTCATTTGAGTAATAAAAAGAAGCACATTTTTACAGCAAGTTGGCCATTTGATCCCTAAAAAGATTGCCCCACAAAAACTTGAAACAGCTTTAACTTTGTTGCGTTACTTCCTATCGAGTTGTGGTCTTGGACAAAGTTGTTCGAATCGTTACTGGGACGTTGAGTCAAACCTGGACGTTCACAACGCCATCTATCGGCAATTTTCGCCAACAAAAAAAACTCTTTTCTCAAACTTTGAACCAACCTACCGGCGAGGGCCGGCATCGGATCGCGCAACCCATCAAGAGCGTTTTGCACTCATGATTTCAATCATCATTAGAAATCAATTTCGATTTGCGTTTTTCAGCCGCGGCGAAAGACAAACAGGCCGGCGCCGCCGCCACGGCGATGATGGACCATAAATATTTAGACACCTGCGCTGAAGATGATGGAGGAGGGTTACGGCGCCCCCCCTCTCTTCTTTGAGACGTTTGACCTGCGCGTTCAAGTTCTGCGTTGAGTGGCTGCGAGCTAAAATGCAATCAATGGATTTAATTGCCGAGTGTGTGCTGGTTGAGTCGTCGCGAAGACCTCCTCGCTCACAATAAAAGACCTTTTTTGCGCGCGTGATCGATATATTAACGGAAATTAATTGCTTTTCGGCCGGAGGCGACACGTGGAAGGACCTCCGCGAGACGCTGATGGTGGCAAATGAGTTGACAGCGCCGGCCGGGTGATTATATTCAATTATGTGACCCAAGACTCCAACCAACTACCCCTCTAATGGAGTTCAGGGAAGGCAGGGGACAATTTACGACAGCGGGGAGCACAGCGCAGTAAGTGCTGGGGCGGTCGGTTGTCAATCAATTTAGCGGGAAAACGTAATTTTCGATTAGTGGGGAAGTCCCACACTGCAGGTTGTAATCGGTGTTCGCGGAGCAATTGAGTTCTTAGAGGACACTCCTTGGGGCGGGTGGTTGACCCGTTTTGTAATGACTCATTTGATGGATTTGGATTAGGTTGTTGTATTGAGTAATGACAGGATGACGTTTAAGGGTTCAAAGCGCCCTTGAAGGGTTTAAGATTTTTAGAAGAGGGAACTTTTAAATACAATTAGAGTTCAAATCGTAAAGCTGATCGGAAAATGTAAATTTTGAAACATTCTCAAAAAAGATTTTTTCGGGAATAGCACTCGGGAACACGGTAATGTTTATATGAACCGGTTCCACCAAAGCGGTTCCAATTGGCCATGAACTGATAATTGATATTTTTGAAGATTATTGACATTTCGTATGACATGCTCTCAGTCTACTCAATCGGAATTTTGAAACGGAATTCAATTCGACCGGTACGTGCACGAAAACGAACTTAATCGGATTGAATCGGCCAGGGTGGCCACTCAAGCCAATATCCGCAAAAATTCAGAAAGTAGGGGAACTATACCCTTTTTCAGCCTATTTCTACTATCGGCCTATCAGCACTTTGTTCATGAATTACGGCTTAAAAAAAGTGTTTTTGACTGTTCCAAAGTTATAAATAGCTCGAATTAAAGTGAGCAAGCAACTCTCCATTGTTGAAATATCTGTAAATGTTGATTTAATAGCGGAAAACGGCAAAGTGATGAGAATTGGTCGAACGGCTTAGAGTGATTAAAATGGGTATATTTCCCCTAGAAAGTAGAAAATGTGTAATTTTTATGTCAAAAATTTGGGAAAAGTCGAGAATTTCCAAGCATGCTCGCAAGAATTTTTTTTTTTTGATAATTTTGGGATATTTTGTCAATTTTTAACTTAACTTAAAGTTTAGATTCCTCTCTTTACTTTAATCTATTCAAAAATTAAAATACCTTTTAAGATCTAAAAAAAAGTCATAAAAGATATGCTGGAAAACGTAGAAAAACGTCATTTATGTCACTTTAGCCAATTTCGAGAGGCCTGGAATTTATATTAAGCGTTTTGTAAGAAAATGTATTCAAGGTACCTGAAGTTCACGTCTGTGTTTGGGAAGTTCAATCTGCTATGAAAGTATCTAAGACATGTTAAGATTGAAGTTAGAATCGACGTTTTATCAATATTTTCATTGTGATTTCCTGCGATTTCTTATTTTTTTGCGAATTTTTATTTTTTAATTCCGATGAAACTTTGTCGATGCATTCACTATGTCAAAAGAAGCATTTTTATGTACAGTCTAGACTCGATTATCCGAAACCTCGATTATCCAAAGGTTTGTCTTCGGATAATCAAATCATGAACAAAAACATTTTTTTTCGTATTTTTTTTATTTCTAACTTTTATCAAATTCAAGTTTTACGACCCCATTTAAGTCAAATTTGAATAAAAATAAAAAATTTAAATTACAAAATGCATTTTTCAATATTTTATTACCGCCATTTTGGCCACCATCTTTGATTTAAAAATTCTAAAAAAATCCGAAGTGAATTTTTTCCAAGGACTTCGGATAATCGAGGCGTGTATGAAATTCTGTATCTTGAACGGGATTTTCTGATCGATTTGATGTCTTCGGCAAAGTTGTAAGTTATGATTGAGACTTTTCGGATAAAAATATGTACATAAGCGTGGTTCACGTTTCTATGAAAAAGACAAAAGTTGTTATTTTGTCTTGCATCAACCGGAATTTCGTTCTTTTATGTCCCCAGAAGCACTCCTGAAAATTTGAGCCCATTTGGTAAGGTCTAGGAGCTCCAGTTTTAATTTGAAATTTATATTTTTATTTCCGGTTGATGCAAGACAAAATAACAACTTTTGTCTTTTTCATAGAAACGTGAACCACGCTAATGTACATGCAAAATAAATCCGATTTTCAATTTGACTTTTAATCACAAAAAGTTAAATTTTTACCTATTTTTCAACTCCCTATTTTTTTTTTAAATTTTGGGCCTAAAAATACATCTTCTGATCCATAGTGCGCGATGGTGCAAAATCTGGTTAAGGAGATATGATTTTTTGAAAAAAAAAAATCGTTTTGAAAATATCGCAAACCTGAACAAAAAAATATTTAGAATCATTTTTTTAAGCAAAATCAAATTTGCAATCGAAAAGTACTTCAATTTTTTTTAAATGTATCTTATTCAAGTTTTAGCTACTTTTAAACATAAATTTTCGTTTTTTTTTTTGCATTTTAAAAGTTTTCCTTGAAAGAAAACCATTCCTGAGCAAAATATGTTTTTAAAGTTTTGAAAATTTCCTACAATCTCTCTCTCTCTGAGACATTGAAAATCGTTTCTGAGATACAGCCTCACAAAGAATTCGAATATTTTATTCATTTAGAAATTTGGATCGATGATTTAAACAGTTTTCGATTTGCTACCATTTTTTGAGTAAAAATTCCTAGTATTAGAGGTTCTGGAAAAGTCGGGAATTTGAAAATGAGATTCGAGTGGCCACCCTAAGCCGGTTCTTCCTTAACTCTTCACTATGAATAGTGTTCAAATTTCATGATACGTCTTAAATAAAAATGAGAGGTTTAAAACGTACCGTGGAATTTGAACACTTTGTTCGTGGTTTCAAATTTCATGAACGCTTGTTCACGATTTTGGGAACTGATTTTTCTCCGTGTGATAATTGTTTTTCACTTGATTTTAGGTTATCATCGTTCTAAAGACCTATAACAGCGTATGAAGTTTACAGTTCAAATATCAAATTAAAATATAAAAGAGGTAATATTCAACCTTCCAAAATTAAATCTTCCAAATTTAGAATATTTTTTTCTGTGTTCCTAGTATTAAAGGTTCTGGAAAAGTCGAAAATAAGATTTGAGTGGCCACCCTAAGTCGGTTATTCCTTAACTCTTCCTCTTCCTCTTGCTATTATGCTTGATTTCAAAACATCAACCTTTAAATGACGCAAAAATAAAACAATTCTGTTTAAATAATCAAAAAAGCCATGTTTTTTTCTGTCATTGATAAACAATCAAATTGAGTTCAAAGAGTTGTTCAAAGTATTGACTAGATTGTAAATAATGTTTCCCGTAGTGGAATACCACCTTTAGTCAGCAAATTTTTGACTACATTTTTAAGCTTTTCGTTCTTTTTTCGAAATTCGTTTAACAAATTATCCTAGAACATCGTTACGAGTCGTCACTGACCACTTCAAAACCCCGCTCTCCACACTGCATAATCTCCGTAATCAAGCCGTTGCTCAGCGTCCATTGTGTCCATCGATTCGCCGCCATCGTCACAAATCGGAAATTGGAGATTTACCTCCGTGCGGCCGTAATCCACCATCCAGCCGAACAATGCTTTATAATACCCAGCCCAGATCCATCACTATCCAGGTGAATCGGCCGACCAAGGGTTTCCAGGATGCGAACTTCCTCTCCGGTAGACCTGGATTCCACCAGGATAGAGACGCAGAGTGCTCGTCAATTAAGAGATTACCGCTTTCAGCATGCTCTAGCCAGCACGTGTTGGAGCTATTTTCGATCCCCTCAAAGTGTACTGTGGGTTGGCCTACATTCTCCAACTCCGCCGTAACCTTCACCGTTTTATTTTTTCGCTATCCTCCGAAATCCGGATACAAGCCCCCGCAGGAAGATTGAAACTGTCGTAAAAATAGAACCGCTTCTTCCGCGCGGCGCGCTTCCCTCAATCGAATTCCGTGATTTGATTTTACTCCCACGAGTACCTTCCTACTGCCACTGAATTACCAAAACGGATCTATCCACCTACAACCCGCTCGCCACACCGATAAACATGTTTATTAATATTACGTCCTTTTTTCTCTCCTTCCAGGACTCGAACTCTCTCGCCGAACATCGCTCCGAAAGAGGACAACGCAAGGACTCTCTCTTTCTCTCGAAAACTCACTGAGCAATTTCTTGCTCTCTCATCGGTTCCAGCGCTGCTTCGCAGCGAACCTCTCGCCAGTTACCATCGGAACGGCACCGGCGTAGGAGCGCACACCCGGATTACAAAATCTTCGTCGCGGCGTAGTTCCGGCAAGTCGGAACGGTCAACGCAATTCGGGATAATTGGAAATCGAACGCGAACGCGGGGTTCAGTGATTGATTGAGGAGGGGGAAATCGCATCGCGAGTGAAACGAGTCGAAAATATTCGAGAGCGAGAATCTCTCGATTGGGAGCGAGAGCGGATAAGGTCCAAGAGTGCTCTGTACCGTGGTTCGACTGGGAGCAGGGAGAAGAAGAAGCAAATAATTAAATATTCCCTGCCCGTGTCAGTGTGTGTGTGTGTGTTTGTGAGGCTTTTTCGTGAGCCAGTGTTGGTCGGAAGAAGTGGGTTCAACGAAGAAGAAGAAGAAGTGCTTGTGTCTATGTTGCTTTCTTGATCCCCGACTAAAACGAGGGCATCGTCGAAGACACCCCGAAAGAAGAAGAAGCTCGGGGGAATGAGTAAGCTTCTATCTGCTGGTTTCTAGTCCCTCCGCTGCACACGACCTTCCGAGGTTCCGTACCTAAGAGCAGAAGAGGTTCAGCTTGGTTGGACCTGAGTTCCAGCGCTCGGTTTCGGTGTATTGGTGTTACGCTGGGGCAACGGAGAAGAAGAAGAACCAGACATGTGATAAATATGAACACAGCGGTGTTCGACTGAAAACGTCCCGAAGGCGGCCTGCACGGCCGGGAAGACCTCGCCGAAGAGGTGCTACAAGAAGAAGAAGAAGGGTGTGTGTGTTTTCAAGTGGTTCAAGAGAAGAGAAAAATGACGACGACCGAGAAAATCCTTCGGCGAAGATGTGCTTAGACAGCCGTAGTGTTTCGGGGCGTTTTTGTTCTAGTTTGGGATAATTTCTCATCAACACCATCGCCGCCACCGTGTGTTTCAACGTTTCTAAAATCGATAATCCGCTCCACTTGAGCGCGAGCGTGAGCGTGGGGTTAGCCCTCAAGTGTGTGAACACAGAGTTGCCACACCACCATGTTGGCCGAAGGGACATTGCACAAAAGGTACAGGATCTCCTGGAGAAGGAGCTCGGAGGAGGCGGCACAGCCTCCCCAAGAAGAAGTAGATCAACCACAGCAAGAAGAAGATGTCTGCCTTAGTAGTAGGATCAGTGATATCGCCAGCTGTTGCCGGCTCCGGATATCGGACCGCCCCGGCTGTTCCGACTGTTGTGATCCCGCGGAGGACGCGGACGACGACGCCGCCGCCACGGCGTCCCCGTTCCCCTTCAGCAGCTACCCTAGCAGCACCGCGAGCAGTTCTACCCGCAAGTCCGGCCGCCGGCGGCGGACACACCTCCCCCAGCTCCGGCCGGACACCGTCAAGAAAGTCCGGGTGAGAACACCCCGCCGCTCCCGCCTAGTGTTAATTAGTACGACGATCCTGCTGCCACTGCTCCTGCTCCAGCCCAGCTGTTGGGCCGTCCTGCTGGACGCCAACGGGGAAAGTGCGGCGGGGCCGGCCGGCGGAGGCGGCGGAGGGGCTCCGTTTGGGGACGGGGTCGGGTTGTCCCTCGGGGGCAGCTTCAATCTGGAGAAGAGCATAGCGGCCGTGTTTAGCCGGGTGGCGTACGGCTCGACGACGACGACCAAGCGCAGCATACCGGACAACGTGTACGTGCCCAGCCTGACGACCGTGTCGACGCCGCTGCTGACGACGTTTAGGTGAGTGGTTCTGGGTGGACTGTAGAAAAATTGAAGAATTTTCCTGAAATTATAGTTCAGAATAGTTCATGATAAATTTTCAAAAAATATTCGTACAATTGATAAGTTTTGGTACACCCACCAGCAAGAAATGTTGCAGGTATTGACATATTGCTCTTACTGCAGAAAACGGCAGCCTTTTTATCAAAACATGCAAGTTTCACGTATAAAATGCAATCCAAACATGCAAATTTGCGTCAGTTGCATGCCGTTTACAATTGAGATACCAAAGATATAACATTGTTTTGATTCGTTCAAAATATTGATTAAAGCTAATTTCTGGAGCAATATTTCAAAAGGACCTATAAGAATTTTGACAGCTAGAATTATTTGACAAATTCCGAGGCAACAAATAATCTTTGAAAAAAACCCGCTGTTTTGAAAGATAGCTTTTTGTTGCCCTTTTCTCGTGTAACTCCAGAATTTTTTATCTGTAATCAGGTTACCACAAGTTGTGGTCCACAACATCAAAATGTGAAGCTTACAAAAATCTGCAACAAATTCGCATTTTTTGAGTTTTTAAACAGTGGAGAAAAAGCAAAAAAAAAAATTAGTTAAGAAGCACAATTTTCTTTTTTTTAAAAAAAAGGTATCCCAAAATGCTTTACTCATTATGCCAGGTATGCTACTGTCAAAAAATCGCAAAAAATATTCATGAATTCATGCTAAAACATTTTTTCTGATCTGTGGTCTAAAAATTCAAAATATTTAAAAATCTTCAAAGTGCCCAATTGGATTTAAAATGCAGAATAAAAATGTATACATTATATTCTTAAAAGCTTACAATTTTTTTTTTGTCTTTTTGCTATTTTGTAAAAAAATTTAAGAGGGGACAAAAACTTGAAATAAAATTTGCATTAGTTTTAACTTGAAGTTTACTATAAATTATGATTTTTTTGAAAATTTTGTTAGTTTCTTTAACGGTACACATCAACCATAGCTTTTGCACCCAGATTTCTGTTACAGACATTTTAGTATCTTCAAAACTACGGGAACTATCGATATGATTTTTTATTCATCCCCTAAATTACTGTCTTCAAAGTTATTTACAACAAAGTTTGACTATTTTTACAATCAGATTCTTGCAGGATTGGGTCCGTAAGTTTGACAAATTTGGAATAAGAAGACAACAACTTCCTTGGTTGCTGTGCACCCTTAAAGCATCCAGTTTTTTATACTTTTAATCATACAGTCCAAACATGCTCCAATCGGATGTTATTTTGTTTTCTTACAGCAGATCAGGGTTGTCAGGTCACCAGATAAATCTGGGAATGCCCGATTTTTCAAGTATCACCCAGAATAAAAATATTCTTGATCTGTGCAGGATTTTTTCATTTTCAGACAATTTCGAACAACTTTTTGATTAAAATGGACGATTGTAGTTTTAGTATTTATTTTATTGAAAATATAAATTCAACCTTTTTGATGCCGAAAAATTTGTTAACCATCTCAATTCTACAAACTGTTGAGTTAATTCATGTCCTCCCTTCTCTTCACTATTGAAAATTGTATGATTTTCATCTGCCAGATTTTGCCAAATATTTTTTTTAACTTTGGCAAATTTTTTAAAAATTTGGCCTGGGAACCCTGTAGCAGATGCCTGTTTTACATATGTATATTTTTTCTCATACACAAAGATTTAACGAAAATTTTCATTTTTTAAGATCATATGCAGAAAAGATCATAACCGACATTAAATTCGAAAATTCATTGCATGTTTGGACAGAATTTAAAAAAAATATTAAAAAAAAGTAATTTTTAAAGAGCAATACAACTTTCGAATCTAAGTCTAGATTTGTTCTACATAGTTACGATTTTGTTTCCTTTCAGCTTTTGACTGTGTTGCAGATTTTTAGAATTAATTGTTTGACAAAAAAAAACAAAGTCCTAGCGAAAAAATATTTGTGGGTCTAATCAACAACGAATTTCACTAAATTTCATATTTGAAAATTTGTTGCTGCAGATTTTTTTTATTGTTTTTTTAAAGAGGGAGTTACATAAACAAAGCTTTATATTTACAATGGTTTTTTTCCATAAAACAAATATTTTAGATTTCTAGTATTTATTTGGTTTTAATCAGAACATTTTACAGAACTGGGGCAATTCATATAAATAAAATATTGAAAGTGACTATAAATTATTGTATAATCAAAATTTACTTTTGTTGAATGAACCTAAAATTGCTTACTTTAGAAACTTTATGTTTTGAAGCCTGAAAGGAATTTCAAATGTTGCATTGCAATTTTATTTCAAGTATTTTTTGTGTCTCCTTCAAAATTTCCTCAAAAAAATGAGGGGATAAAAATTTACTTCAATTGAACTTGAAAAATCTGAATATCTATTTTTTTTTTCAACAAATCATAGCTCGGCTGCAAATTTTTTCTCCGTGCTTCCCTTTGTCTCAAAAGTTGCGGTTTTTTCCCCTTAAACAAATTTAAAAAAAATACCAATTAAAAAATAAAGAGTTTAGAAAGTTGATTTTTTTGAAAAAAGTTTATTAAAAAATCGCAATTTTTCTGAATAGTTCTTATCAACTACCTACAACTTTGTCGAAGACACCAAATCAATCAGAAAATTTCTTTAAAAGTTACAGATTTTCGGATACTTACTTACCATTTGTATATAAACTGCTGGTTTTTTTGGGCATAGGAAAGGCCCCCACAAAGTTTGAGCCAAATAAAAAAAATCAAAAAATATATATTGTCGAAATCTGCCGTTTTCATCGGGAATTGCTCATTACCTCATTTCTTTGGCTGTTTCTATTTATCCAAAAACCATTGAAATACTTGCAATTAAAGATTGATATGATAATAGTGATAAAAAATTACATAAGTCCTTTTTTTCAAACTTTCTATCTTCCCTCTCCCTCTTTTTCAAATCAAGCGGTTTTTTTAAAGAGATTTTATAAGCTATGAGAATTCCTATTTTTATAGGACTCTTCAAATAAAACTCTATAACTGATCTTCAAAAAATAAAGGGACAAAATTAAATATATTTCAATTGTTAACTGTTTCGTATGAATTATCAAAGTTTTATTGCGTTACTTTAATAAAATGGAGAGCTTATAAGGTTTTTTTTTTATAATTTTGAATTTTTGTACCACTTATCATATATTGTCATGCATTCTTTGATATTTAACAAATTATTGACTACAGCATAACTTTTTTCATGTTTAAAGCATGTTTTTTTTATTGATAGTTTTTGTTTGAAAATTTTGAAAATTAAGCTTGAAATTTTAAACCGTTTTCTCACAGTGTCCTCCCCAATAAGATTTACTGTCTTTATTTGCCTAGACCCCGGCGACGTCGTCGCCGCCACCGTCTAGGCATTTGTCCGAAGTTCGGTTTGTTTGCTGCCGCAGAAGCGCAGAAGACCTTTCTATATTCTGTTTGAAGAACCTAGATCCAGGAGGAGACACTCACCACTGCAGTAGACAAGAACCAATAGCCCTTTTCGCATTTCAAATGGGCTCCCCTCTTTTATGGTTTCTGTCTCTCTCTCTTCGGAGGTATGATTTATGGCCAGAATCTGGTCGGGGTGGGGAGGAAGAAGTGTTTGATTACGTTACGCGCGGCGCGGATCGAAGTTCTTCGAATGTTTTATATTTACGATCGACAGTCCCTTTTGAAACGCACGTCCAGACGGTGATTTCCTGTGGAACCTCTCTGCTTCCTCCGATGGGTTTGTGGGAACATAATCACATGGTTTTGCGTTGATTTGAATTATTAGCTGTGAGCTTTTGATGTGCGTGGCTCAGACACAAGTGGCAATATAGCAGCAATTGATTGTTTACCACATCGGTGGGAGTGATTGCATCCTTTAAGGGTGTGTGGGAGATTATATCGCGTCAGAAGTGATGATGGTGTGGTGGCTAATGAATGAAATGTTTTTGAGGTTTGCAGAGATAGGCATCGGGGGGCACTTGATTGCGGTTGATTGTTGGAAAGTTGTTCGATGAACACGTGCGTGATTGAAAATTTGAAAATCGATTGAAAATTTGAGTGAGCGATGAAAACTGAAAACTATTGAAAAATAAAACTAATATTTTTGCAAAGCTTTAGGACTATCATTAGAGGACGAAGAAAGGAGAAATTTTAAAAGCATTGTTCACAAAAAAAGCGAAGCAAAAACTATTCCAAAATATTTTAAACGTTATTACAAACATTGTGCTGTCACATATTATTTATGCATTAAATTCACTCCTTCTTAAAATTCAAATTTCCATTTGTTTGGAAATCCATAAAATAGAGGTCTTTATTTTTTTTTCGATTGCAATCGATTGTATAAGTTTTCCCTTGCTATTTTCAGTTTTTTTATATTTTTTTTTCTCTTGAACTGATTTTTTGGTAACATTTTGAGGATGTTGGCTTAAGCCTATTCTTCATATCTCGGGCAGACGGTAATATAAAATTTCATGCCATTTCAATAACAAATATTGTTCAAAAATAACAGAAAGTGATATGGAATTTTCTTGAAAAATCAATTTTTGCATTAGAGTTAAATAACAGTTTATGTTATCATAACAATTTTTTTTATTGGTCTGATATTGGTTGAAAGACGAAACAACTTTGGAATAACATTTTTTGTTATGGAAGAGTACCTTCAACTGTTTTTGGGATGATCGGATTAGTTGTTGAAATAACAGAGCAATTTTTTGGAAAGATTTGCTAGATGCCCTTGGCAAAGTTCGACAAAAATTCGAAAAAATAACCTCAATTGAATAAAACAATCTTTTTCTAAGGGCCAAAATGACATGTTTGGAATTTTAACAGAAGATGATCAAAATTCATTTGGCAGTGTTGCCAATTTTCTGGCAGGATAAAATAAAAAATATGATATAAAATCAAATTTTTAATCAAGGTGATTTCTTCAAAAATGTCAGTGACAGATTGTATATAAATTACGTGGCTTGAAGGAAAATTTCCTATAAATTGCTTCAAAAATTTTAACGTTTGGACTTACTGTTCTTCCAAGTTAAGCACAAACAGGAAAAATTAGTCATTTTCAGTGTTGATAAATAAAAACCTCAAAAAATCTGGATGACAATTGCCCTTTTAATCCTATTTCCAATTTTAAAAATAAAAATTTTCTGCTGGTCCAAATTTCGAAATTGATCTCAAAATATGATGAAAAGGTTAATAAAGGAGAGAGACTCTGGACTCGGAACTTTTAAAAAGTGTATAAAAACTGGTTTGATAAGTTTTAGGTTTTACAAACAAATCCGAGGGCAGTTTTTAAAAAAAGGTAATACAATGTTTTTTTTTTGAAAAAAAAATAAATTATCTAGCGTTAACAACACTTTAAATAGTTTTAATAAATTTAACATATTTTTACGATTTAAAAAATTCTTGACATAAACATAATGAAAATTGGTTTTCAAATTTGGATATTGGTTCAAATTTAATTGCAGAAATAGGCAAAATTATGGAATACTTTTACATATGGTTAATTCCAGGTCAACTGAGTACACTTTTGGACTCGACCTTCATCGATTTGGACCAAACTTGGAGGGAACGTTCATCTATCGATAGTTAATAGAAATCCCAAGTTTGGTGCTGATTGGACCATCCCTTTATTTTTGACATGGCCCTCTTTTTTGACGATTTTCTGAAAAACTTTTTTTTCTTTTAATCATAACTTTGCAACTATTTGAGCAAAAGACTTTCTACAGGTTGAATTTTATAGAAAATTGTCCAAGGAATTCGATAAAATTAATTGTGAAAATTGTCCAAGGAATTCGATAAAAATAAAATTTTAACCTTTAAATGCCCCCTAATATTATATTTTAACGTTTTAAGTATTAAAATTAAGTCTTGATCAATTCCTTATATTTTTATCTGTTTATTTTATCACCATCGTGTTCCCCGGACAATTTTACATAATAATCAATGTAGACCTCAAACTAAAATGAACTATTAGCGAGATACAGCGATTTTACTGAAAAAAGTTTGATTTTGCGCAGCATTATCGAATTCCTTGGACAATTTTCTATAAAATGCAACCAGTTGAAAGTATTTTGCTCAAATAGGTGCAAAGTTATGACTAAAAGAAAAAAAAGTTTTTTAGAAAATCGAAAATCGATAGATGAACGTTCCCTCCAAGTTTGGTCCAAATCGGTGAAGGTCGAGTCCAAAAGTGTACTTAGTTGACCTGGAATGACCCATATTGGAAATGTATCCAAAATTTGCCTTTTAAGATTTTTTTTTATAATAAGATAGCATTTTTTAAAATAAATTTAATCGTTTGCTAAATTTACTAAATGTTAAATTTTTTAAAAGATTGAAAACAAAAACTAAAGGAGTAATTTTTCTAATATTTTTTCAAGTTTAACCATCTTTACAAAAAATTAAAAAAAAAAGTATTTTCATAATTTGATTAAAAAAAGACTTCTTTTTTATTTTAAACAAGTTATTTCACCACCTGAAATTTACAGAAAACAAAAAAAATTGGAATCGGGTGAACCTTTTTTTTATGCAAACATAGTTGTATCTTCAAGACATTGTAAACTGTCAACAAAGTTTTGGATTGAAACGCTGAAACGATTTTTGCTAAAGAATTTACTGTATAATAAAAAGGTTGAAAATTTTATTGGCTGAATATATTTTTATTGAGCAATTTTAACTGAAATAAAAATGAAAGTTTCACCAGTTCCTAATGTAAAACTTCTCATTTATGTTTGACAGACAGATTAAAGAAGAAATTCTCTGAAATCTTGACACTTTTTATTTCTTTCTTGTTAATTATGGGATTCAAAAACAAAACTTTATATTGTAATTTTGTTGACTTTAGTTCAAATCTAAACCTAAACCCGAAAATTACCTGCCAACAATGTGATTAAAACTTCAACTCTTGTACAATGTTATAAGTTATTCATGTGACGACCTGCCTCATTCTAGACAGTTCGCCCCCTCTCTCACCCCTTCCTGCCTCTTCCAAGAAGGAAAGAACAACTCAAGTGAAACGGTTTGGTTTGGACAGCTGCTGGAGCAATTCACCCCTCCCCCTTTTCCCTTCTTAATCCAGAAACAATGCCAAGACGTTGCTGGATTGAGGTTGTGATCTGCACCGGGCAGCACATGTTCTAATCCGTGACAGTTTGTCGCTTGCACCTGTCAGAGTCGATTTCACATGCAGTGTGAATTGTGTGCATTACGTTACACAGCACGACGACAAATGTTGCAATTTTCTTCTTTCTTAAGTGGGAAAAGTGAAGCCTGCCTGATTTCAAGAAAGGAGGACGACCTGTCGTAAACACTTGTCGGTTCGTGTCTTGGCTGCTACTCTGAGCATCGCGTTCGATGAAACTTTCAATTTAGGAGGCACATGAAGGGACGAGGACACATAAAATTTCATGACCACGATGTTTTTCTATACCACGGTCGTAATAATTCTAGGGCAGCTGAGCTGTAAACCTACGACTCCACGGCACACACATACATCTCGGAGTCGAAAGACATAAACGGTTTGGCCATCAGCCAGCTCTAGCTGAACAAAAAAGTACAGTCTGAACATGTGTAGATATAGGAGAGAAGGAGGTTAGGGTTAGGACCACGGGAACATAAAAATGCAATGTTTGATTTGGAATTGGTTAAGGGGAGGAGGAGGAGGAGGAGCAGGAAAAAACGCTGGTGAAACGATGCTGCTCATACAAGGTTTTACGAGCGTGTCGTTTGGCCGATGCGTTGAAACTTTGATTTCCTAGTTAAATTTACGGTCGAGGAGATTTTTTTGCTGCTGCTGGAGGCCCTTCTTGCTCACAGAGATATGTGGTAATTTGTGGGTTTCGTTAAGCTAAACAGTACTTGTGAGGGCTAAATTAAACTCATTTGCATAGTTTTAGTACCGGATCATAAAATCCCGGTTTCTTTTAAATTAATCTAAACATTCCTTATGTGCAGTCGACACACATATTTGTTCTGTAATACGTTTATGCTTTTTTCGACAATTAGTTTACTTTTCATGTTTTCTCTTAATTTTTTTTATTAAAAATATTAAAAAGCCGAAAAGTTAAAAAAAAATACTTTAAACATAATTTAGAATCTTGGATACTTCATCAAATCAGGGTTAAAATAATCAAAATCAATTTTATTGACTATTTCATTGAAATTGTTTCGAGAAACGATTATAAACATATCTTTTACCCTGAACACATCAAAATATTCCAACAACTGATTGAAATCCAATCAATGTCACCCCGGTTTACGGCACTTTTTTCATTGAAATATTGAAATCATGGTTTGCAAATTAAATTTGTAATTTTTAATTATTCTGACTAAAATAGCTCAGCTTCTTTTGTTACTAATAATCTAGAGTATCCTTTGCTTTGTAGATTCAGAAAAAAAAATGGTCAGACTAAATCGTCCCACCTGAAAAAAAAATTGTCAAAATGTTCTATAGCATGTAAATCTGTATAGCAGGCTGGTATGACAAGTAGGCATTGATGATAGATTATGGTTCTCTAAACTTTTAAGGCTTTTGTCCCATTTGCTGAAAAATGCACATGAGACAATTATGCATTATTGGGCAGTTGAGCTGATAGATGGAAATGAAAAATCAATGTCTTGACTATTTGCTTGCATTGAAGCGTTTTGCAGTTGAACGTAAAATGAACTTTTTTTTCCAAATAAAAAAACATCATAGTCGTTAATCATTAAATAACCCACAAAGATAGCTCATCAAATAATAACCATCCCCCGATTATCAGCTTCCGTAATCAACAATCAAGCACATTTTTTTCAATCCAGCAATTTCGTCCCCCATAAAACTACCGATATTCCGGTTAATAAATTTTCCAAATCTGTTCCACTTCCGATAACAACCAAACAGTCGTCCCAGCACAGCATGAAATATTCATCATTATTTATCGTCCCAATCACCGCTGCTGTGTGACATTAATGGGAGGTGGGGGAGGAACTGCACTTTTTTTTTTTATATTTCACGTCATATTTGCCGGCTTTTGATGGCCTATTCAGATTGAGCATCTTCACACGACCGGGCACGCTTTTAATGCTTTATTGTCCGGGCAGCTCTCTCTAACGGCCAGGTAAGAGCACACTAACTAGTCGTGGCGTGGGTCACCGGAAGCACTTTATTGGCCACCGGAACCGTGTCTCCTCGCATTATGTGTTTTATTGCTGGTAACTACAACGTGTAATAACTTTTTTTTGAGGAAATGTTTTCTATCCATTTTTTTTCGGAAGCAATCAAATGGCGCCGTTAAATCCGATTGTTTTTGCTTCACTTCTGAATTTCCGCCAGCATAATTTTAAGACCGTTGTTTTTGTTTAGTTAAGGGGGTGGGTGCACGTTCTCAGAATTCTTAAACCTTTCGGCCAGACGGGGAGCCGACATTCGCCTCAAAAAGAAATGTTTATTTTTATATGACTGTCAGCCAGCATGAGGCAGCAGCAGTTCAAAGATGATCCCCGATAATCCAGGTAGATGAGTTTATTGCACAGTAAAATTATCCGTCTTTTTTCAACCACTTTTTGACGGAAAAAAAGAGCCCGCTGGGAGCACTGCTCGCGACAAAGGGGGAGAAAGAGCGAGAAGAAAGTACTTCTTTTTTGCTCGTTATTGTTGCTCGTTTAAAAAAAAAGTTTGCGTAGGATTGCCCTTGGGGACTTTCAGGCGAGAGAAAGAGAAAAAGAGGGTTAAAAACGGACAGAACTCAATTACATTTCACTTTGGATGGTTGCCAAAAGAGAGGAGGGGGGAATTATTGGAAAGAGTGAGAGAAAGGGGAGCAAAGACAAGAAAGAGAAGGGAAAGAGAGTGCTGCGCTGGTGCTTGGGAATAATAATAATTTGAAGAAACTATTTTTGGAGTCGGGTGGATGCAATCCTCTAACGATGATGATGATCTTGTGTCGTCTCGTGATGAAGATGGAAATGTTGGACATTTTTAGGTTTTTCTGTTTGGGGACGGAATTATTAGCTGGAAGTGGCCGTCTGAGAAATGGGAGTTCTAATATTGAAGATGATTGAATGGGAACGAAGATGGAATGTGGGAAATATTTTTGGAAAATTAGAATTGCTTTTGGAAGAGTTTCCTTTTTTTACCAAATTTTCTTGAAAAAGCATTGAAATTAAAGAGATTATTCTTACCATATTATCGGTGTGACTTATTAAATGTGACTTGGCCAATGTTTTGAAATATTACTTCATTTGGTGAATAATTCTTGCCGTGTTTCTGAAAAATATTACGTTTATTTTAGGTGATTGTGCAGTTTTTGATAATGATAATGATGACCATGAACCCACTTCTTCTTTTGTTAAAAAATCGCTTTGAAGCATTTTTTTTCAACTTTTTCTATGATTGTAGTACGTGGAAAAAAGATTTAAAAACATTTATAAAATGAGGAGTTTGTCGGAAGGGCTAACGTTTTTAGAAAAAGAGTAAACATTAAACAAGAGAAGAAAGTTTTTCATAAAACAAAAAATTAACAAATTCATAGTTATCATTCTTATATTTGTGTTAGATAATTTGAAGTTATGTTTTCCGCAAATCCGCTACAACATCTCTCAATTTTATTTCGATTTTCTTTCTTAATTTTATTTTTTTCTTGTTTTGTTCTATTTAACTTTACTCATTTTGTTAAATAATTTCTTATATTTTTTACTGCATTTAGGTATGTTATTTAGTTTTTATTTAGATTTTTGTTAAAAGTATTAGGAGCGGTCGTGGCTGAATGGTTACGATGTTCACTTAATAAGCGAATGGTCCTGGGTTCGATACCCATTTGCTCCCAACGAGAAAGTTCTGGACTCATTGAATTTGGAAATTAATGAAAAACATGAAACTCACGGCGGGGTTCGATCCCCTGTCCTTAGGATTGGCAAGCAAAATGCTTTCCACTTTACTATGGAGCATTGGTAGCTTGAGTAGGACTTAGACTGATATAGTTGAATCCAAGAAACGGACGAGAATAAAGTTGAATGCAAGTTGAATATCAGAACATACAAGAATGCATTGCATTGCATGCATGCAGGCGCATTTGAAATGAACCTACATTACCTCGCTATAAATAGCCTGGGCGACTGATAGAATTCATCCAATAAGAGATGAGAAGAATTGAAAGCTTTCCCATTAGAAATGAGAACACACGAAGAATTCGAACAACAATGCAAACGGTCGTTACCACTCGCCTAGGGTGGCTCCTCAGACCATTCACCTTCCCAAAAACCGTCCAACTCCAAGCGAAACTTACTTGAGGATACCGTGGAGATTTTCCCTTAATACTCTGAAAAAGTGGAGCATCAACACTTCCCATCTTCCAAATCCCCTATCCTTGTCCCTGGTGCGCGGTGGAGATGGGAGCGGCCGGCAATGGACGGCTGCCATGGTGGTGAGAATCTGGTTCAGGTGGAATTGGTTCTATTCCCAATTATCGATTCCTAGGCAACTTGGGCTTATACAATCATCACATCACATGGCGAAAATCCAGTCTGCAATTCGCTAAAATCACCGTCTCCTAGCGAAGCGAAGCGAAGATTTTTATTAGAAGTATTATTGACTTACCACATCATATTGTTTTAGTCATTTTTCAAAAGCTTGTTTGTTTTTCACATGTTTTACCGTAAAAGTATCAGAATCAAGTTCTATGAAATTGCGTAAAATTTGTTAAAATTATATAATATAAGATTTCCTAAAAAATATATATATATTTTTCGTAGATTCAAAATCAACTTAAAAAAATAAAATTTGGTTGGTTTGCAAATTAACAAAACATTATTCCAAAACAAATTTTATTTTATGTCTGTTTCAATGTTTTTTTTCTATGTTGTATAAACAAAAAATATTAATAGGTAAAAAAAATGTATTTCAATCGGTCACATAATCATCAGACATCAGCACATTTGCAATGTATTTTGTTTAACTAACTAGTAGACTTGCAAATTGGATAAGATCAAGCAGATTTTATGAGTGATAATTTGAAAACAAATCTATATTTCTAAGAAAATCTTAAACTTTTCTAAGTATGTTATTTATATTGTGAAACTATAAAAAGTGGAAACACGCAATTTTTTACCACAATTTTGCTCATTACTTTGAGAAAAGTGGGTTGTCTGATTTTTCTAGATTGTTTTGCCAGCCTATTTTTATAACTCTGGGATCAAGTTCAATTTAAACATAAAATTTTTGAAAAACTTATTGGAACTTCAGATGAAAAAAAAAGTTTAAAATTAGGTTAAACTTAGTTAGCTAAATTTTCCATGTTTTTTTACCTGCGTATTGAAAGAATTTTATTGATTAATTGCGAGCCTAAATCTTGATAGATTGCCTTCGAAATTTTATTTTGTTCGTTAAAAACTTTTTTTTTCAATTTAAACGAAATTATTTCACCATTTGGCATTTTTTGACATTATCAAGGTTCAAGCATTTTGTGGAAACATTGTTTGAATAAAATGATGATTGGGCTTGGATTTTCAAGACTTTTATAATTATATTTTTGCCTTTCCTAGATTCCTGTCGAAGTTGGAGGACCAAAACATCATATTTATTTGAAGACTGAAACTCTATTTTTCTTTTGTATCAGTTTGTTTTTATTAATTTGGATAAGTTGTTTTTTTGCAATGTTTTTTTTTGTTTTCTTGGATAGAAAATGTATTTTTGTCCACACCCTAAAACTCGGATTTTTTATTATTTTGGATTTCAAAATTGATTGCTTTTAATTTATTTAAACAATAAATTTAAGTAATAAAAATAAACAATTGTATAATTGTCAAACTACCTGTCGCATAGATGTCCTAAGTGCATCCCTTTTGAGTTAATTATACAATCTTGTTCATGAACATTTGAACTTAAAGAAGTAAAAAAAAAACATGATAAATATATATTATGTTGTAGCAAACTCGACGAAATCCCACTTTTTCACAAAATATTAACATGTTACCGTACCGTATCGCCAGAAAAAATGTGTAATTTTACCTCTGAAAAAGTGTAATGTAATTTCACCAGTTGTCTGGTGTAATGTCACTTTTGCAGTCTAAATTGAGGTAAAATTCTTCAAGTCAAATTTCTTTTCCTAAACATCTTTTCTAACAAATTTCATTTCACCAGCATACGTTTTTCGTTTGCGAGTGATAAAATTAAAATCAAGAATTGTTTTTTGATTTTATCTTAATTTGTTTTCGTCCTCCTAAATTATCAAAAAAAAAAAACTATACTAACAAACCGGTGCAATCGCCGAAGAAGGTGCATCCTTTAATTTACAACTTCCCCCACCTTTCTTTTCTCAAACACCAAACAAAAACCTACAAACTCCCCTAGCATGTCTTTTTAAAATGGTTTTTCACCAATTTGCACCTTTCACTACCAATAATGCGCCCGCTCCTCTAGAAATTGATACAAACAAAATCATCACCAGGGCGAAGCTCCCTGCAACTGCTGCGCCAGACATGTGACTTGGGTTTCCCCTTAAATCGAAGGCAAAAAAAAGTAATTTGTCCAACAGAAGAAAAAAAAACACCGACACCATGTGCATGATGCAACGCGACCCTCCTCTTTTAACAATTTCTTTCACCCAAAAGGGAAAAATGGCTTTTTAAATTTATTTTTCCTATTGATTCCAATCAAGCTGCTGAAACACAGACAGGAACGGACGAACGAACGAACTCCCCTTAACTTGAAAATTATATTTTTATTGATGATGCGCCTTCTTGCAGACTAGCTTGGTTGCACGGAGAAATTTTTTTTTAAATTTTGTGTGAAAATATTAATGTTTTTAATTGTATCCAAAAAAAATGGTTAGTAGAAGAATTTTAAATTTGTGATAATTTTTCACATTTTATTTTTCTGATAAAAAAACAAAAAAGAAGCCGCTAGAAAAGTAAACGTTTTTGGCAAACACACACACACACACACCAAAAAGCTTAAGGCCAGGGCCACACATCAACTAATTCCGCCAGAGCCCAGAGTCCCGTCCCGGAGTGTCCCCTGCTGTCTTCAAACTCTGTGTTTGATGTAGAATAAGAAGACGAGGAATGGGTCGCCTTTGTCGGAATTCATCAATGAGCATAATTCATCGAAAATGTTTTGGGATCCGAAAAAGAAGAAAGTCAAGAAGAAAACTGCTTATTGGCTTTCTCCCTTGTCTCTGATCAGTTGCTTTCTTGGTTTGCTTTTTTGTGTTCGTTTTCATTATTCTGAAAAAAAAAAAAATGTTAAAATTTGTGGAAAATGGAGAAATGGAAGAAAATTCCATTGGCACCCACCTTTTTGCTCTCTCTCCCTCAATAACGATCCGTAACATCTGTTTGGCAGGTAATAAAATACTAAATTTCATGTTTCTTTTTCCCTTTTTCTCAATTCTCACACAGGTACCGAGAAAAGGACAAGGACCCTGGCATGAGCCTAGGTGGCAGCGGAAGTGGCGGGGGAGCGCTCGGCGGAACTGACCTGCTTGGTCCGGGACCAGGACCAGGAGGAGCCGGAGGAGCGCCCCACTACAACCAGCAACAGATTAGCCAGAACCACCGGGGTTACGAGCTGGACCTGGAGCGGGACCACGTGTTGCCGACGTCGGCGCCGAACGCGGAGATTCTGAAGAGCAACAGCAACCCGACCTATCCGAATCCGAACCGGCACCATGGACACGATCGGCATCGGCACTCGAACTCGACGCCGTACCCGCATGGTGAGTTGATTGGTTTATTGATTGATGATTTATAGATGATAGCGACAATTTTTGGGTTAGCTGGCAATAGGATCTAATCACTTGCAGTTAACAATGCTGATTTTCGATCCGATCTTTGTCAATTCAAGAATATTAAATTTGGACATACTTAAGGAAAGTTGTTTGCCTGTTCAGTTTTCTTTTTGCCATTTTGAAACAAATTTTCAATCGAAAACGACTTAATAATCATTTCAATAAAGTGCACCGTTTTCAAGTTATACGCATTTTAATGCGAATGTTTTTGAAAAATGTCCTGTTATTTTTTGCAATTTCAAACTACTTTTTGAAGAAAAAGCAACCCAGAAAAAAAGTATTTGAAAAGCTGGGAAAATGTCACATAAAACAAGTCACACTTTTAACCCTAAAATTTTCTTAAATTTCAAGAGTTCTTCTTTCCAATGCTTTTCAAAGATCGAAAATAGGTTGAAAATGGATTTTCGACGATTTTTTAAATCAAAGCCCGTCTAGAGGCGGGGTTGGGTTGTAGAGGGTTAAATTTTGTGAAAATGAGTTTTCTCGGTGTCACTTAATACGCCCTCATTTTCAAATTTAGATATCTCGGAAACTGTTTGTTCGATTTTTATTGTTGACAGATTACGACATTTGCGAAATTTCCTGCTATTTTCTATAAAGATAATTCTGAAATTTTAAAATCTAGCCCAACATTTGAAAATGTTCAAAATATGTGTTTTTCCCTTTTTTTGGTTCTAAAATTTTGAAATCATTTTCATTAATGAGCAGAACATTTCATCGATCGAAACAATTCCGAGGAAAGTGGGCTTATAGATGACATATTTTCACAAAATTTAAATATAAAGGAGACTGAATCACAGCAACCAGCAGTCTGTTGAAATTTGACAATTTTCGAAAAAGTGCCTTAAAATACTTTTTTGCAATTCCGTAGTGAAACTAGGGGAAATCTACCCTTTCCAATCAAACACCTATCTTCGTCATATGGAGAGTTTGATGCTCGATTAAAGCTCCAAAAATACTATTTGGGCTATAAACTTACCAGCAACAGCACCGCCTCGAGTAAGCACGCAAATGTATGCCACTTACTGGCCAAAAAGATCACATTTAATGCACTTTTGATCATAATTTGTATTTTGCGAGACCACTTCTCATCATTTTGTTGGCACACACAGTGACACACACGAGAATCCCTCAAACGCTTAATGAATATCGCCAAAATTAACTTTTCACTTTCGCTTACTTTTTCACGGCGCTTAAGATATGAAATTGCTTCCAACTACCGGCAACATGTTCTTTTGATCATTAGTAAGGCACTCACTTGAAGAATAATCCCGAAAAATGTAATAAATTAGCAAGCGCCATCAAAAAAACAAACGCGCCAAGTCGTTTGACGTTTCAATTTTCACTTTGCATTCCAAACGAAGGCTGAAGAAAACCGAGCGAGAGACGAAGGCAAAAAAGAACAAAGGCTGGCCGTCAACACCACCAGCAGCACAGCCAGCGATGCCAGGAAACTTTCCCTATAAATGCCACTTTTCGTGAGTGTTCGTTTGAACTGTCAGCGCAAATGGCAACACTCGACAGAGTGTTGGAAGAAAAAAGAACTAAGCCGATATTAGAAAAATGGGCGTGGCCCAATGCATTCGCCTCGATTAGAATACCCTTGGGAATTTTTTTTTGTTAAATGCTTGGTAAAGAAATAGAATAACTTTTAGTGAAAGTGAAAACAAACAGAAATGTTCACAAAAACTTGCTCTACTCGTTGGTGTACTTGGTTTTAGTAAAATTCAAGGGAGACTCTAGATTATCCAGCATCATTCAAACACGACCGCTTATTAGGATTAAAATGGGTAGATTTCCCCTACTTACTTTTCCTGTCATTCTTGAACGACGAAATAGCCTACTTTTCTGTACCAAAAATAACAGAATCGAATAGCAACACTTTTCAAAATAAATGCTGAAAAGTTCTACTTTTCAGCACTGAAATGGGTGCTGAAAAGTTGAACTTTTCAGCACTTGTTTCGAAAAGTAACACTTTTCAACATTTTTTTGATTTAAATGATTTATTGACAATGTACATGAAAATTTGACTTAAAATTTCACTCAATGGGTGTTTTTCAGAATTGCAAAAAATGTTGTATGGAACTCGTTGCAAAACTTGATTTTTTCAGCACTCGTCGTATTTATCCAACTCGGTGAACCTCGTTGGATAAATGTACGACTCGTGCTGAAAAAATCCTCTTTTTGCAACTTGTTGCATAAACTACTATTTTGCAATACCGTTGTGAAACTGTCAACTTTTCCTGTACTTCTGGAGAAACGAAACGGCCTACTTTTCCCTACCAAAAATAACAGAATGGAAAAATAAAACCTTTCAATACCAGTGCTGAAAAGTTCTACTTTTTTTTAGTACTGTCATGGGTGCTGAAAAGTGGAACTTTTCAACACAAGTATCGAAAAGTAACAATTTTCAATATATTTTTTTTTAAGCGGTGAAATTAACTTAACAAATAGATATTTAACACAAAATTATATTCAAAAAGCGTTTTTCGAAATTGCAAAAAATGCTGTTAGCAACTCGTTGCAAAACGTGATTTTTTTAGCACTCTTCGTATTTATTCAACTTGGTAAACGTCATTGGATAAATGTACGACTCGTGCTGAAAAAATCTTCTTTTTGCAACTTGTTCCATAAACTACTATTAACTTACATAACTGAACGGTGCACTTTATTGATTAATGTATTGAGTCGTTTTCGAATGAAAATTTCATTAAACATCTAAACATAATTTTGGAAATTAGTTTGACACTATCTTTTTTTTTCCAAAAAATATTTTTTCTCTTGGAATCATATTTTTGAATCTACAATTTTTTTTTCAACTCTAGCGCAACAAATGCCGTAAAAAAAATCGAAAATTTTCAAATCGTATTTTGGGAAATCAATTTTTAATAATAAAATGTAAAATAAAAAAAAAGAATTTTTCCTAGTGCCTATTTTTTCAGCCCTACAACTTTACCCAAGACGCCAAATCGTTCAAAAAATACCTTCTCCAAGTACAGATGACCGAAATTCAAAATCTCGAACAAAATCGGAATTCTTGAGAATTACTCCAATGATTGATCCAAATACTGCAAACTGCTTTGAATTTTATTAAAGTTGGGCCGCTCTATTTTTTGTAAAGTGTATAAGAAGAAGTCTTTAAAAAATAAGACGGAAACCTTAACAATATTAATTTTTCAAAGTCTATGTCGACCCTCTCCGAAACTAGCTCGATAAATCAGGGGGCAAGAAATATTTTTTCATAAATAAAATCAAATTATGAATTAAAATTTACGGATTAATATGCATTTTCCTGCGTTAAAAATCATTTTTAGCATAATTGAAAAAGTTGAAAAATATTTTAATTTAAAAAAATTAAAGTAAAGAAACGCACAAAGGATTCTTTTGTTGATCGAGTGGCCAAACTGTTATGATTTTTTTAAATAATGTTTTTGGCCATTTTTTCAGCAAAGAAAAAATATTTGTTAAACAACTTAAGCTAAGCCCGTGTGGATCAATCGGACCGCGCACTGGCTCACAATCCAGAGGTTGCTGGTTCGAATCCCGCGGCGGGCGCTCTAAAATTCTTTGTGTAAATATGGGTATTCGGCGCCGTCGCTCCGTGCCATACTCTAGTACACTTAGGAGCCCAGGGCGGCGAAGTCCTTTTAGTTAAAAAGGAAGACACTAGTGGTTGGTACTAGCAATGGTGGCCGACAGCTATAAAGTCAACTTCGTTCACTTAAGCTAAGCTGGGACCACCCTGATGGCCAAATAAAAAAAGTTGTTTGAAGCAAAAATCCTCGTAAAAAATGTTGAAAATCATTTTAAAATTTTGAGTTTAAATTTCATATTTTTAAATGAAACAACTAAAATTAACTAGACATTATCTTCACACTTTTAAGCTTTTTATTTTTTATTTAGAATAAGAATTTTAAAATAGAATTAAGTTTTGTAGAACAAAGCACTGCATATTTTTAGGGTTTTTTTTTCTGAAAGTGCAAATGTTTTTGAACCAAACTGCATCATTAACTCAAAAGAGATGAAATGCATTTGGGAAATTTTTGTGAATAGATGATTTATACCTATCACCGGATATAAAAATCATTTTTATTTCTAAAGTGTATAAATGTTAAAGAAAAAAATCGATAGCCAACTTTTCAAAGATATTTGGTTTTAGCCCTTGAATTTGGAGAGAAAAATTTTAAGGGGTACTAAAACATTTGTAAATTATTGCTAATGACTAATAGGCCGTTGCAAATATTTTTTGAAGTTTATGTCCCTCGACTCTGACCAAAGTCGAGGGGGGGGGGGGGCAAAAAAATAAAAAAAGTATAAAAATTGAAATTACGAGCCATGGTTTCAACATTTTAATGAAAAAGTGTTTTAAAATGCATTATACACCTGTTCATATGTTTTGCCATCATTAGTTTCCAAAATATCTAAGTATTGACGAAAATTTTATTTTTTGCGAAAAATAAAATTTTTGCGGTGCTCTTCATTGGAATTTCATAAAAATTCAAAACATTTTTAAACAAGAAAAATGCATTTTAAATTGTTTTCAGTTGATTAAACTTCTATTTTCATGGAAATTTTGAAGTTTTTTGGAATTTTTTTTTTGCCCCTTGATTTTTCAGACCAATTTTGAAGGGGGGGAGGGGCGACATAAACTTTGAAAAATATTTGCAACGGTCAAATAATTAAAAAAACAACTATCGAACAGTTTAATAATTTCATCATCTCTCGCTGGTGATGATGTCAATTTCTCAGAGCAGCGCGCACCATGTGCGTGCCACCGTCAATGAACGGTCCAGCTAATTGACCGTGTCTGCCATCGGCGCAGCCATCGTCTCTAACTCCGTCATCGCCCCATCTGACGTCGAAACGGTTATACCCCGTCCGGAAATGGTTCAAAGTCCCCTCCGGGCATCAGATCCCTTTTTTTTTCAGAGGAGGCACGCAAGAAAGCACACTCACAAAAGAAATTAGGTGGAACAATTTATTTGCTCTCTTTTTCGGGCGGGGTACCTTTTCTTATTCTTCTTCTTTTTTCGGGACACGTGGGACACGGCCACAACTCTTCACGTGGCGACCGCCACCGACCAAGAAGAAGCGGAAGAAAGTAATGAACCCTTTTCACGCAATTTTCGACGTCATTTGAATTGTTCTCTCTCAGCTGTGTGTTTGTGTGCGCCAAGGACCAACAAATGGTTTCTGGGGTCATAAATTTTGTCAGAAGCCCGGGAGCTCGACAAACCCCCCAACTCGACACCGACAGGAAGCAGGACGGGTTGTTGGCTTGTTGGATAGATGAATGGGTCCCCGGGAAGCGACTTCCGACCGCTGCTGCTGCGTTGAGTTGCTGTGTTGGGTCGTGTGGAGTCGTGTGGTCGCCAAGGATTCAACCGCAAATGGCACGACCGTGGAAGGCGAACCACTTGACGTCGGTCCCGGCTTGGAGCTTAGAGGGTGGTTCTCCAAGGTGAACCTCTCTTTAATCTTTTATCTATTTCTGATATAATTTCCTTCGAAATTTGTAAGTTTACAAATCAAAAATTAGAACTTTTCAGAAAAAAGAGTAATACTCTAAAAAAATACCCGTTTTCAAAACGACTTTTCACAAAAAAAACTTTTTAATGCGCAAAATTACCAATTTCAAAAATTCCCATTTGTGGGAAAAAATTGCCTTGTTAAAAAAATTGCAAAGTCTTTTTTTAAGCCAATTAAAATTATTATTTTTTGAAAAGTCGAATAAAAAATGAGTAAATTAGTTTTTTCAAGAGTGTAAATTATTTTTTCTTGAAAAGTCCTGGGCAATGTCTACAATTTTGCCGAAGACACCAAATTGATCTGAAAATCTGAAAATAATAATTTTTGAATATTTGAATAGCTTGTTTGTATGGACAGCTGCCAAAATTGTATGGAGACTGACTAGTAATGACGAACTGATTTGGTAATAGAAAAGGTACACACAAGTTTCATCCAAATCGAAGAATACAAGAATAGAATCTGCAAAAATTTCTCATTCTTGGGAGAATTTACCAATAGTAGTTTTCTGTTTATTTTTTTGTTCACGAGAAATTCTCTTAAAATTTCTGATTCCGTGATATTTTCATTTCTGTACAGGCGCACTAACCTCTTTTTTCGGAAGAGTTATTCTCTCGGTCTTGTATTGGGGGTGT
Source organism: Culex pipiens pallens (assembly GCF_016801865.2). Classification (NCBI taxonomy): domain Eukaryota; kingdom Metazoa; phylum Arthropoda; class Insecta; order Diptera; family Culicidae; genus Culex; species Culex pipiens. The sequence continues at coordinate 201,380,322 of NC_068938.1, forward strand.
AAATATTTTAAAATCTGTATCTCTGTATATCAATTTTTAATTTTTATCTTTACATAAAAAGTAAAATTTTGTGGAATATTTTTTTTGACTCAACAATTACAACTTTTATGCCACAGGGTTTTTATTCAAAATATTCAGAGATTTTTTAAAATTCATGATCTAACCAAAAATAAATTGAAAAATCATTTTGTTCGATGGAACGTTCCGTTTCATGGTCAAAGCCATTTGAGGGTTTACTCCAGGTAGTTTTTTTTTTTTTTTTTTTTTTTTGAATTAATACCCTGGTTGTCCATTTCTTAAATCTTTAATTTTCCAAATCCTCTACAATTTTCCTCTTGAAAATTTAAGAAAATTTATTTCTCGAAGGTTTTTTCAAATAAGCTTTAATTTATTGGCTAACGATTCTCGATAATCATAAATCCGATTTTCAATGTTCAAAACTAAAATCTAATCCCAGAATTTTAAAGTCAAGCCCATAAGGACTAGAGTTTTGTTTCGGGCAATTATTTGTCTCCAAATTTCAAAGTTTTAAAGGAAAATTGTAGAAAGTTTTCTTAGCTAGGTATTTCAAGAAAAATATTTTTTAAGTAGATATACATTAAAAATATTTCATGAATCAATAATTATACTTTTTTCCACTTATTAAAAACAAAAAAAAAATAAAATTGGATTTAAAAAATATTGAAATTGAATTTCAAATTGCCAAAATCATCCGTATTTTTAAAAGATATTTACTTTGATATTATTAATAAGATATTTTTCAACCCAGAATCTCAAACACCACATGTGTTATTCCGCTTGAGTCGTCCTCGAGCCGGAGGTTTCGCTCTGTTATAGATCCCGCAGCGCTTCCAAAGCCAAGGACATCGAACCTCCTAGGAAGAAACCTTTTCCCCTCCTCTTTCTTGAGCTCCTTTTCAAACAGTTCTGTGATGTCGTTCAGCAAACTGGAAGCTTTCCGTTCCTAGGTATGACTTCCTTCTTCTTAGTTTTCTCCTTCTTGCCTCACTGTAGACGACAAGTAATTAGAGATTCGAGCGGAATTTTTACACAGACGCAATAAATCACCTCCAGTGGAGTTTTGTGTTGTGTGTGTTTAGTCGTCGCTATTTGTTGTGAGAAGAAGACGACTTTGTGAAAGTCACGAAAAAGTTTGTTGATGAATTTATTTACGGGATTTCGTGCATTGTGCTTGGGGAGGAAATTTGGAAGGACAATGAAGCGTTTAGCTCAAGACTGATATTTTTATTAAAGAGATTATTAAATTTCATCATCAAAAAATCATCAAATCACGATTCTTACAGTGTCATTGCAAGCTAATTTATGAACCTGAAATTACTTTCCGAAACTAATGTCCTGGCATTCTTCAACCTACCAAAAGGACGGATTCTCACGGGCGTTAAATTTGTAGGTGGTCCCGGGCGATGATGGTTCGGATCACGCAACAGCTTGAGCCCGCCATAAATCCAACTATAGAGTCGGCTACAAACTAGTCAACGCGGAACCATTTGTTCCAGCAACAAAAAAGAAAGAAAGAAGGGCCCCCCAAATTAGGCATCATCAGGTTGAACCGCGCTCGTGTGACGAATAGTAATGACCCCGTATTTTTCAAGTTGAACCTCCCGCTTTCCTCGCCGATACTAGGCCCATGGCGTCATTTACTTGTCAGAAAATAGATTTTCCCAAACTCACGGTCTATTGAACGGGAGGACGACGATTCTGGCGGAAATTGATGAAGTTTTTGTTGCATGAGGACTCATTTATCAACGGATGGATGTCGTCGAGTGTGTAGAATTTTTGGGGTTTTCCTTTCTGCTATAGGACAATGAGTGGAATTGTGTTAGTTGGGTTTTCTGTTTGGTGGTATAAACTCATAAATCACAGATTTTTGGAATACTAATAGCAAGCAAAAATTTCATGTAGTTTTGAGTATTTCTTCTGACCCTTTATGATATGTTTAATAAAGAAATTGAACTTGTATTTTTGTTCTTTAAAATTTTAAACAAATGCTTGATTTGAAATTTTAAGTAAATTTAGAAGTATGTCTTATAATATTGTTTAGACTTATGGTATGCTGATGCAGATTATCTCAGTCCCGGGCATTTGGTGGCGTTAGCCCTCGCGCTGCTTCCAATGACCCATTTGAGAATGGCAGAGAGCTTGATGGCCAAATTTCGAGGTCGTTGGGCTTTTTTTGTCTCTGCTTAAACATACTTTTGTCAAATTTTGTCGTTTTCGAACTATTTTAAGGCGTATTTTTTTTAATGTTTTTTTTTTTATTCTATTGTTATGGAAAAAATAGATTATTTAAACATTATTCTTTTTTTACATCTAAATTTTTGGTGCCGCCTAGAAATTATGTAGCATTTACTGAACTTAGATTTTATGAGGATCCATATAATATGGTTGGATTTTCATTTAAAAATATGCCACGTTGAAATAATTTTAATACTCTACAACCCAACCCCGCCTGTAAGCAGGCTTCGATCTAAAAAATCGCCAAAAACATTTTTTTTTCAACCAATTTTCGATCTTCAAAAAGCATTGAAAGAAGAACTATTAAAATTAAAGATAATTTACTGTTTGGAAGTGTGACTTGTTTCATGTGACTTTGCCAATGTTTTCAAAATGATTTTTTTTTGGGTCAACTCTGTTTTTCGCTAGTATTTTCTATTTTATATGTAAAAATAAGTATTTCTTTAAGTATTTTTAAACAATTTAAATGATAATGGTTTTAGTCTAAAGTAAAAAATGTAAAAAACATGCAAAAAATTGAAAAAGTGGCTGTAAAAACATGAAAAAACTAAATAGACAAATGGTAATGATATGAGGCGGTATTATTAGTCAAATAATATCAGAAACAAACATAAACTAAACAAGATAAATGTAAATAAAAAATACTATAAATGAAATAAGAAAAACATAAAACAAGAAAAGTAAAGTTTTTCGTAGAATAAAAGTTGCTCAAAACTACCTCCTGAACACGGGAAAAATAAAAAATCAAAAAAACAAATTGTTGGCTGTAGAGAGTTAAATTTTTAAGGGATAAAATATTTTTAAAATGTTAAGTCATTTGTGGATGGCACCTTGTTTAAAATGAAAAATGAAAACGTTTGAAATTTTTTCCAATGGTTTTTCATTAAATTTCTGTTAAAAATGCAAATTTCTTGGTAAACAAATTTAAGTGAATAAAACTTGTTCTTCAAAATTACTTCTACATTTCAATATACTTGAAAAAATACGATGACAAATTAAAATAAAAACATGACAATTATGCCTATTCAATTTGCAGTTTAGTCTTTTCCTACCAATTTTTAACCAATCAAACTGAGCTCAAATAAAAGGGAAGTCCCTTTATTGATTCTTGACTTAAGTTGTTTTATAATAAAATGTTGTTGGTTTCGATTACCGTCTTCAAGGGTGACAAATTTCTGCATTTTTGTATGACCCAATCTCACAATTAAAATAATAATAACAATAATTCTAAACACGTTAATCTTATAACTTAGTCATTGATATATTTTTTTGATGGTTTTTGTTTTTCCAACATCAAAATTAAATAAAAAATAATCTTGAAAATGATATTTCTGTTCAAATACCAGTTCAAACTAGTAGGAACACTCATGAACAGTCAAAACTAACATTTCAAAAGGGCGCAATATTGGATTTTTTACCCTTTTGAAATGTAAGTCTTGAATTTAAAGTTTTCATTATATTTTTTTCGAAGAGATCAGAAACTTCAACAAATGTTTCATTTTAACATTGAAAATTGGACTTTTAATTGCTTAGATATTTTCAAAAGAAAATGAGGTAAATTTTGGCAAGACTAAAAAATCTTCAATTTTCGAAAAAAAAACTTTTTTTTCTTTAATCCGCTGGCTGAAAAATCGAAAAAAATATTTTCAGAAATGGAAATTTTCTAGTTAACCTCAAACTTAAAGTGCCTATATCTTGAAAACTGTGCACTAAATGGAATTTTCTGTAAAGTCGTTTACGTAGTACGTAGTTTTACGTTCTTCATTTATTACTATACTATGCTTTTTTTCGCAAAATTATATTTTTTAGAAACATCATAGCTCGGCGGAAAAAATGTGATCCGTACATCTAAGCAAAAAAGTTACGGGGTTTACATATAAAACATATAAAAAAAGAATAACGGATTTTGTGAAATTGGGTCCTAAAATTAAGCTTAGATTGCTGATATTAATTTTTACAGCGATAAAGCTTATTTTTCTGAGTACATTGACCCTTTGTACGACCACAAAGAGTTTAAAATGGATTATTAAATCAATTTTGAAAAATTAACCTTGCGGTCCTTCTTGACAGAAAAGTTCCTACTTGACAGCTCGTTCCAAGGGGACCCTAGTTGATCCATCGAAAAAATGTTGTCTTGTAAATTTTTTTTGCATTAAAAAAATGGGTTTTAATCGTGTTATTTACCGTTGTACATAAAAATTGACATATGGCTTAAGTACCCAATTGAGTTTTTGTGAAGAAAGTTATTTTAAAAAATCGGTTATTTTTCCGGATGTCTATTTCTTAATAATTTTCATCAACACCAACTCAAAACAACTTTCCCGATTCGATTAGTAAATTCTTGCAAAAGATAAAGAATTACTAATATTAAAGGTATACTTTTTGAAATTTAAAAGAATTCTATTTAAAATTCAACATCTAATATTCAAAAAACTCTTGAAAATTTACTGTATTCCAGGACCAAAAAGACAATCTTTTTTCCCTGCAATTGTAAAACCCAAGAATCTAAAATAATTCCAAATTATAGGTTATAGACATCTTGCATAAAAAAATAAGCTTTGTTAACCCTCACTCCAGAGCTCCACTCATTTTTAAGTTCAAAATGCAATATCTTGACGACCAGACAATTTTTCAACCTGATTCAACCTGTACTACTTTATATTGAATGTTATCTACCAGCATTTCAAATTTCTTTTCTTTTGGTCAAACCAGTGATTAGATATAAGCAAAAACAATTAAAAATCTCGATTTGTTGTGGGCTAGAAGGGGTTAATGCTACAAGCATAACCATCTTCACAAAGAACTGTTTACACAAGAATAAGTCATTTTATATCAATCAATTCTAACCTATTTTTTTCTCTACTCTCTCCCCCTTCCTTCACAGGCCACCCCAAGAAGGGCTTCCCCACGAACCCAATGTTCCCGGGGGACATCCCGTCATACTCCCCACCATCTCGCGCCTTCTTCACCCCACCACTGCCCCGCAACTACACGAACCCGTTCGCGGACAAACCGACGCTGCGCGGAACCAACAGCGACAGCACCATCATCAACACGAACACGTACGTGAACCGGCGCCCACTGCCACCGCCCTCGCTGATGCCGGGCCACGAGAGGATCCCGATTCGGCCGGATTTGAACGGGAGTGGGGCGCCTGCGGCGCCGAAAGTTGAGGAACCGGTGCTGGTGACCGGGCCGGCGAGTTCGAGTCAGAGTATTGAGGCGCAGCGGAGGAAGCCGTTGAACACGCCGAGCGAGAAGAGTAACAAGCTGGAGGGGGGTAAGAGTTACGGGGTGGATAGTAAGTTCATGCTGGACGGGGGCGGGAACTCGAGTGCGATCCTGCCGAACGGGATGCACTTTCCGTCGATCTCGCGGATATTGAGTGGGAGCAACGGGCGGACGCAGACGATTCCGGATGTGCTGCTGAGGTCGGTGACGTCGGCGCCGAGGCCGAACCAGCCGACGTTTGATTTGAATGCGGGAGGGTTGCCGGCGGTGACTTCGTTGAGTAATGCTAAGAACTTGAACAAGGGTGAGGGGGATGAGGATGGGGATGGGTTCGAGGGTGGGAATGAGAACAGTGGGAGTAGGGATGAGGGGGAGGAGGAGGATGATGATGATGATGGGGGTGGGGATGACGAGGAAGATGTTGTGGGGGAGAAGATTGACGGGAGCTTTTATTCGACGGCGAGTGTGGCGACGAGTACGGTGAGTTCGGCTGGTGGGCATCCCGCGTCGTCTTCTTCGCCGATCACGCAGAAGATGCCGAATTTGAACTTGAAGTCGGTGATGATCAAGGCTAACGCGAGTGGGGAGGAGGTTGGTGGTGGGTATGGGAATGATCGTAACTTTGCGACGGATATTGAGGACATTAGCACGTGGACGATCGCGTGGAACATTCACGTGTATTTGTCGGCGATCTTGTTTACGATCCTCGCGGTTTACTCGATCTTCAAGATCATCTTCTACGACAAGTTGACGCACCTGTTCTCGCAGTCGTACTTTATCAGCATTCATCTGATCTTGATCATCATCTGCCTGTTGAGGATCTTCTATCTGTGCTACGACGCGTACAACATCCACTTCAGCTTTAACCTCTTCACCTCGGAACTGTTGTTAAACCTCCCGCTAACCTTCCTCACGACGACCTTCGCGATCCTGATCCTGTTCCTGCTGCTCCGATCGATCAACCACAAAACCAACCGCTACAGTTCCATCCTCCGTCCGCTCACGATCATGATCGGATCGGGAGTTCACGTGGGACTGTGCGTAACGCTGCACCTGGTTGAGTCGTACGAGACCCAGCAGTTCTACCACAAGCAGACGCAGCTGTTGTCTCGCGGCGGCGCCGCCGGTCACGGCCCCACCAACATCCAGATCCCACCGCGCGTGCTCTCCCTGATCTGCCAGATCATCTACATCTTCATCTGCCTGTCGCTTGGCATCCTGTACCTGTACATGTACCGACTGCTCAAGCGGATCCTGCACAAGTCCCAGAACTACATCCACGGGTACAACAATCTGAGCTACGCGATCCACATCACGATCGCGACGGCGCTGCTGTTCATCCTGTTGGCGGCGTTGCAGATCTACGGCGCGATCAGCATCAGCTCGCAGACCAAGGTCAAGCTGTCGCCGGCGAACATGAACGATGCGGCGGCGGCGAAGAAGACGCTGTGGGCGAGCCACATCGAGATCGATTGGTTCCAGTGGGGTTATCAGTTCAGCTTGCGGTTCATCGAGATCGTGATCATTGCGCTGCTGTCGTGGGTGACGGGCTTGAAGACGGGGACGTCGAAGGGAGTGCCGCGGGAGAAGGACATGGAGCAGCCGAATGCCAGTGGTTTTGCGCTGTTCCCGTGTACGAGTAGTTCGAGTCAGGAGAACTTTGAGACGGACTACCCGGCGGTTTGTAACGCGAACACGAATCTGCACACTTATACGCTGAGGACCGGCAAGCCGATCTACGACGATAACTTTGCGTTGAACTCGCTGAACTTGGAGCAGAACTCGGCGCAGGATCTGCAGCCGAACGACTTCCAGCGGTCGATCGAGACGAACAGTATGAGGTCGAGCTCGCACAACTACAGCAACAACTACAACGGAAGTCAGCAGGCGGATCAGCACGACGACTTTATCAACGATGGCGAGCAGATGCCGGACCACTACGAGAACCCGAACTTTGAGCTTAAGCACCACCATCGGGGAGAACCCCCGGGTGGAGGTCCGCAGTACCACGACATCATGGACAACTGCTACTCGGAACCGATCAACGCACCTCCGTACGACACCAAGAGTCTACGCGGAAACCCCGGTCCACCTCCCCCTCAACCGATCCACTCGCAGCAAAACTCGCGCAACTACGACTTCCAGAACTTTGAGCGACCCTCGTTCGACCAGGCCGCCTCCTCGCAGTCAATTTCCCGCGGCGAGTTCCGCGCCTCCAAGAACCTCAAAACGCTCAAGTCCGGCCAGGCCGCGGCCGCCGCTGCCGCAGGCGGCTACGACGGCGCCAACACGATGGGCCACCACCACTACAACCACTTCAACAACTACAACGACTCGTTCGAGCGGCGGATCGGCGTCCGCAAGTCCGGCACGCTCAACAACATCGGCCACTTTAACCAGCACGGCGGCGGCTCCGGTCGGAACAACAACAACTCCACCTCCTCCGCCTCCTCGTCCGCTTCGTCCAACAATCGTGCAATCGCGGCGCAACAGGCCGCCGGGCGACCCCCTCGCGGTGGCGGCCATCTCAACGGTGCTCAAACGCTAGGCGCGGGTCGCGCCGATCACCACCACCATCACCATCACCACCCGCAAGCCGCGCCCCGGAATCTGCCCCCGAGCGAGTTCCCCGTCCACCCGGGCAGCTTCAACGATCGGCTCGCCAACGGCGGCGGCTCCCAGGACGGCATCAACAACTTTGACGACAACAGCAGCAGCGCCGCCAGCGGCGCCGGCAACTACTACCACAGCAAGAAGCGCTCGCGCGAGTCGTCCAGCTCGAGCTACACCGGCTTCAACGGCAATGGCGCCCCCGGTCTAGAACATGGAGTGCCGAACGACGCCGGAAGTTCGTCGCCGACGGCGTCCGGCTCGAACGTGCCGATTAACGGGCTCGGAGGAAGTAGTTCCGGAAGCAGCAGCGGAGTCCTGCCCGGCAAGATGGGACCTCCCCCGCAGCAGCAAACTAATGGTGATAACTCGTCGATGCTGGTCGCCGAGCAAGGTTTCGTGCGGTTCCGGGCGCTGGAAGAGCCCGCGCTCGGGTCCCAGCGGACCGCCCTTAGGGATAAGAACAAGCTATTTATGAATTCTTAGAGTTTAGCGCCGTCGAGTCAGTAGAGAGGCGGTCTCCTCCTTCGTTTCTTCGTTTTTTTCGCTCTATTTGAAGTTGGTAATCGTCGTCGCAGCTATGAAAGCGTTTCTTGGGTACCGACCCCCACCTCCCCCTCCCCCCATTTCTCTCGTTTTATGGTTGGATTAAATCATTGTGTAAATAGTTGACGCGAACGAACGCGCGTGTGTCGGGGGTGTGGGAACGAAACAATTCAGTCACAAGTGATCAATTTATTATACTAATAAAACAAAAAAGTATATAGATGAAAAACAAAATGGCGCGAAATGCTACGATTTTAGTACGTAAGGCTGAAAAAAAACTGATGACATTTAAATAGTTGTGTATAAAGCTCTAAATTTAAAAAACTCTCAAGTCGTGAACAGAAAAAAAATAAACCAGGATTAAGAGGAAGTCATGTCGCATCTTCGCATTTGTTCGTTGTAAATTATTGTTCTTTTTCGCCCCTTTTTCCGCAAACTCGATAAATCGAAACACAGTGTACAGTTAAACACACACTTAAAAACACAAACATTCACACACAAACAAGGGATATAAAAACAAAAGTTTTCGCCTTTCCTCCTCCTCCTGTTCCCCTTTTTGTCCATCATCAAACCTCTATTTCGAGTGTGTTTCCGCTTTTGAAAAACTTGTGCAAATAATAAAAAAAACTAAATGTGTAAAAAAGAAGCACTTTACCTGTTATCAACTTCCTCCCTTCTACCCTCCCTGCAAGTTTAAGGGTGTTACGAGACAAAATTGATTATGGCTGAAATGATTTTTAAAATAACTCAACAGCCTTGTTGGATCGAAGCATGCGGTGACCGTAAGGTTTCAAAATATATATTTTTGCAATTCCGTCGTGAAACTACTTACTTTTCCTGTCATTCTTGAACGACGAAAAAGCCTACTTTTCTGTACCAAAAATAACAGAATCGAATAGCAACACTTTTCAAAATAAATGCTGAAAAGTTCTACTTTTCAGCACTGAAATGGGTGCTGAAAAGTTGAACTTTTCAGCACTTGTTTCGAAAAGTAACACTTTTCAACATTTTTTTGATTTAAACGATTTATTGACAAAATACATGAAAATTCGACGTAAAATTTCACTCAATGGGTGTTTTTCGAAATTGCAAAAAATGTTGTATGGAACTCGTTGCAAAACTTGATTTTTTCAGCACTCGTCGTATTTATCCAACTCGGTGAACCTCGTTGGATAAATGTACGACTCGTGCTGAAAAAATCCTCTTTTTGCAACTTGTTGCATAAACTACTATTTTTATTTATTGAAGGTTTTTTTTTCGGCTCATGCGAGCTGTTGACAGAAAATTACATTACATTATTATCATTAAAAAATTGTTTATTACAAAACTATAGCTTTTTCGATCATTTTTAACAAAATTGAGGAATTTTCTGAACAAAACTAAAACATTACTTTTCAAATGATTTTCATTCTTGAATTGATTAAAATTACCAAAAGTAGTGTACTTAAGGAGTAAATTGCGAATCAAAAAAACTCTTACTTCGATTTCAAGTGTTTTTTTTTCTCTTCATTATTTACATTGTACTCGGAAAATACAAAACAAATAATAACTTAAAAATTACTTGAAAAAATTAACATCAATTGTTTAATATGCTTTTGAGTTAATATATTTGTTCAGCATTGTTATCGATATAATTAACGTTATTTATCGATTCGTGGTCGGTGATAAATTTTGGCAGATCAAGTGTCGCAAATTTTGGTGCATTTTGTAGAAAATTTAACAGTTTTCATGATCTGAAGTATGGATGGATTTGTGGCAACAAAAAGTAAACAAAATCCCAAAAAATCACAAATGTTGTTTTTTTGAGACTAGGATTCCAATATAAGTATAAAATTTTGTAAATTTTGAATATATTTTAGTTATTAAAAAAAATTCTTTGAAAAAAAATATTCCCAAAACCTTACTAAAATTTTCAGTTATTTCAACAAATTATGTTTTTGATCACACACTTTTATGTTGCTGGAATGTTTTTTTTTTTCTTTTTTTTGTAAAAAAATGTGTAAGGCTACTAATCTGCTTGTTATGAAAATTCTTACAAATTTTAATTTGGCCCAAATTAAAATTTTCAACATTTTTAAATAAACAAAGGTATTTGTAAAAATGTTTTGTAAACAAATTTTGAACAATGCTGATTTTCTAATTTTTAAGTGCTTAAAACTTTCTAAAATTTAGTTCCCTCAAGATGTCTTAAAAAAATCAGGGGCAAAAAAATACATTGCCGGAAATTATAAATTTCATGAAAAAACTTGCACAACTGATTTAAACTTTTGAAATAGATTGTACTTTTTTTTGTATTTTTAATCAAATAGGGAAAATTTTGAATTTTGGGGCCACAGATTGGAAAAAGACATAACAATAAAGAAAAAAAATGTTTTTTTATAAACTTATTGCCTTTTTCCTAATTTTTGATAAGAGCGTAACTGTATTATTTTAAGGCGTATTGTGATACTTTTTGCATTAAAATTTTAACAGTTGGGCCTGAAATTTGCAGTTTATTTTTTTAAATAAAATTTGCACCCAGCCAGAAACTCTTCTTCGATAAAAAAAAATGTATTTTTGTTCTAAAATTTCAATGTAAACCATTTGTAAACTAATATTTTGCAAAAAAAGAGTGAAAATAAATTATTTATTTAACTGACATTCAGTTCTTACTTATGAAAAGTTAAGGAGGTGTTAGACTATGACAAACAAACAAACTCGCACTTTTTGTATTTGACAGATTGCCAAACTCGCAAACTTGTTTGAGACAAACTCACAATGAAATCACAATGTATGCAGGCCGACGTTTCTGTAATCAAATACAGGCAAACTGTCGATAAGTGCGAGCTTGTTTGTTTGTTTGTCACAGTCTAATACCTCCTTAATAATATTACCTAGTTTTTTTTTTTTTAATTTTTGCTGATGAAAAAAATAATCGTTTTTCAATCTCAACATTTTTAAATTACCATATTAATTGTTGCAACATAACAAAAACTTGATAAGAAATGCTATAAATCTCGACCAAATTATTTTTTTCATTGATGTTTTTGTTCCATTTTCAAGATCATTTTTTTTACTTTGTAGGAGCTGACAAAGCAATACATAGTTGGCATGAAATTAATTAAATATGCTGATTTTCAGAAAAGTGATAAAAAAACAAATTTCGCGACAAATGATACCGGATTTTTTTTATATTTTATTTCCATTTTTTTATTTTTTTTTATTTTATTTTTTTATTTCCAATAAATGCAACTAAAAGGGTTATTCGAACCTGTTTGACATGCACAGAAAAAAAAACTAGTGAAATACTGGGAAATACTCAAATGTCATTTTTCTTCAATTGCGAAAATCTGCCTTACCTTATTTTATCTGAGAACCATGGCAAACTGCCATTTTCAAGTTGCAAACGTCAAACCAACTTTCACCATGCACGCTTTTCTTTATCGATGTCGCCTAGCATCTCTCTATCTGTCAGACACGAGCATCCCGAGCAGAAAAGAAACTTTTTAAAATGTTTCTTTTTTAATTATATTTAATTTTTGAAGTTTCACAAATCATTTTCATGTTTTTTAGATGTTGATTTTTTTTATATTTTATATTTATGCTAATTTTTGATATTTTTTGAAGATTTAAAAAAATTGTCTGTGTTTCTTTCTCCAACGTTATTTCCATAAGTTTTAAAGCCATAACTAATTTTGTCTCACAACACCTTTAATCCTTCAATTCCCTACAAAACAAGCCAACAAGCCGAAACGCGCCGTCTATTAAAAATAGACGAAAAAGAGAGAAGGAAAGTGTTTCACACACACTGAAACGAACTGCAATTAGCCGTTTGCCCCTCAACCTCCCACCCCTTTAACCACGGTGTTATTAAGAGATGAATAAAACAAACAGAGTTAAAAAAACAGATACAATGCAACCAATTGTGATGATTTAATCCGTCGTTTCTCTTTACCACACACACAAACACACACACTGAAAAAAGAAGCATCCGCAAAAATAGTACGTTAATAAATGAAATAAGCCCTGCGCAGTGGTCATCGTTTTGTCGTGTCGCTGTCGATGTTTAGTCGAATAAGAGAGAGAAAGTAAAATCCCCGCAAACCGAAAAAAAACACTGAGAAAAATAGCCACACTGAGAAAAAAGAGGTAAACAAATAAATGAAACAAAACAGATGATTTCGTGTTACAAGTATTGAATCGATGTGTTTTTTTTTATTAGAGTGTAAACGAAATATTTTAAACATGCAAATCTTGTGTATATTTACAATTTGTTGGTTTTAAGTTTCCGAGCATTTTTTTTAGACTTTCCAACAACCGCGCACGGTGGGTTCGCGCGAGCCCGTTAGCCGACGAAAGTTTTGCAAACAAAGACTGAAATTTGAGACCGAAATCCCTGCAAAAATCGTATTCGTTGGCAATTTCAAATTAGAGAAGAATCACGTATTAGTCTTGTGCCATAGAAGATGTTTTAGTTCGCACAAATCAGCTCAAACTTGTTTTTAATTTTAACTTCACAGATTAAACGCGATCGGACCCACTGTGCGAAAGGTTGACCTCTTAACTTTGCATTTAACTTTACTTCTCAAACTTTCACCAACTTACGAAATCGTGTGCAGCTTTGCGAAACGAATATTATAAAAAGGCTAGTCTCTATTGTTTATTTAATGTTTTTTGTTAGAAATTCCATCCACACACACTCACAAACACTCACTCGCATACGAACCTAATTGCGTCCTTTTTGTTTCCTAAAGAAATCTATTAAAAGCAAAACTAAACTGAAAAAAAATCATCTCATTGAAATCGACTCTTGCCGCAGCAGTTTACTAATTAGAAGATCGAACTAATACTACTTAAGCAAAACGTCAGACAAACACACACACACACACACACACACACTTGTAAGAAGCATCACGTCCCATTTGCAAAACAAACAAACAAAAAACTGTTCAAAATATTACAACAATGAAAAACTCTAGTAAATAAATCGTGAAAATTTCTCTCTTCTCTAAACAAAACAAACAAAAACACGCGCCATCGTCGCCATTCATTCTTTCCGTTCGAAAATCTTTTACCAAAAAAAACAAACAATTAAAACATGGAAAATATCGCAAAAAATCACACTCACACACACGCAAAACAGTCCTCTTGTACATTTTATCCTCCTGTGAAAAAAAAGCAAACAAACTTGTGTAAAACAGAAAACTTTAAAAATATCGAAAAAAGGAAACGCTGACGAAAGCACGAGCTGATCGAAACTCGTACATTAAATTAGTAAATATTAAGTCAGAAACTGCGAAGAAGAAAAAAACTGAACAAATGAAAATATAATGAAATTATAAATATTTAATAAAAACAAACAAATCTGTTGTAAAAAGTCACTCAAATCCCTATCCGCATCTCTCGCCTCCCCTCTTTTTCCATTATAAAATATTTACCTTAAAAACAAAAAAAAAATGATACCGGTTTATTTCCTTTTGCATCTTCTTCTCAAGGAAACAAATGAAAATGAAAAGAAAAATAATTCAAAAAAAATGATAACGTAACACAGAAACATACAAGGAAGCCGACAACATGAAGAAGATGAAGATAGTGAACAAGAACCTTTTTAGCCAGTAAGTTATTGAAAAGAATGATGAAAACAAATAAAAATCACCGAAAAGAAGAAGAAAAAAACAATGTGAACAAGTGAGAATCGTGCGGCAGTAAAACAAAAAAATATTATTTTATATATATTATATAAATAATATTCTCTATAAATACTGAAGAAGAAGAAAAAGAAAGCCGGAAGAAAGAAACAGAAAAAAAACAAAACCCTATGTAATTGCAAATAATTGAAAAAGTATATACTCAGTAAAATAAAAAGTGAAAAATCTGAAAACTGAACTGTTTTTAGCGCAAGAAAAAGTTGAGAAATTCCCTGGTTTACTTTTGTTGTTTTCCCTTGGTTGTCTAAGTCAAAAATTATTGCTTTGTTGAATTCATGTACGTTAGGGGGCCCAGAAAAAATGGCCCAGTGCTCCACAAGCAAAATTAAGTTTTTGTGGGTTATTTTAAGCATTTGTATTAGATTTGCGATTTGATTTGTGCGAATTTTGAAGGTGTTTGGCGAAGATTATCCCATTGATATTCGAGGCTAAAGAAGGTGAAAAAAATTATGACTTTTTCAAATCGCTAATTACAAATTCGACAAATTTGTAAACAATTTCCTATGAGAATCTTACTCACCTTTTAATAAAGACGTAAAAACATTCTAAAAAACTACATTTCAAATAAAAAATTAAAAAATATTGTGCAATATTGTCATTGGGGTAAAATTTACATCTTTTTTGTTGTAATCCACGTTTTATACACTTTTTCTTATAAAACTTACATAACAAAAGAGACACATTCTTATTTTCAACCTTTCATATTTACGTAGCAGTTGTTGGACACATTTTAATGCCATTGAAAAGAACCAAATTTTTTTAACAGTTTTTGATAATTTTGCTAAATTTTGATTTTTTTTATAAGGCCGTTGCAAATATTTTCCCCCCCCTTTCAAAGCCGGGCAGAAAAATCAGGTGGCAAAAAAATATTTTTTTCAAAAAACATCAAAATTTCAATGGAAATAGAAGGCTTTTAAACTGAGCACAATCTAAAATGTATTTTTCTGCATTGATAATCATATTCAGCATGTTTGGGCTCGTTTAAAAATAATTTGAACTTTTATGAAATTACAAATTAAAAATAATAAAATATAAATATTGAAATAACATTTGCACAAAAACAGGTTTTAAAATGCGTTTTACACTAGTTCAGTTGATTTGCAATCATTTGTTAAAAAAAATTAAGATTTTTCGAAAACAAAAAAAAGATGCGAAAAAATCATTTTTGATAATAAGCATCGAAAATTTTCAAAAATTCTAGAGATTATTAAATCATAAAAATTTTGAAGCTTTTTGAAAAAAAAAAAAATTTGCCTCCTGATTTTTTTGCCATCTTTCAAGGGGGGGAGACAAAAACTTTAAATTAAATTTGTACCAGCCTTATTGCAGATTCGAAAAATTCATTAAAATTCCAATAAATTGAAATGTCCCAATTTTTTTACAGTTCAGTAACAGAAAATAGCGGAATTTTTGAAACTATTTTTTTTCTGATGAAAAAATACGTTTTTATCGGAAATCTTAGCACGCCATCAAATAGTGTGTCCAATTTCACATAATAGTCCCGTTGACACCAATTGTCCATTACTTAGAAAATATCCAAAAAGCTTTGCATTTTGTGTATCTGTACACTAAAATTTAACAAAAAAAAAAACTTTGGCAAGCCAAATTAATGCTGATTTACGCTCTCTATGAATATGAATTCTATAAAATCCAATCGTTTGCTAAGTTTTCAACTGTTACACTGTTGTCAGTGTTTTTTCAGACCAAATTATGATTTTTTTTTTCAATTTCGGGAAAACCGAAATAATATGAAAATTCCCGGATTTCAAGAATTTCTGATTTTGAAAAGTTCCCTGAAAAAATGATTTGAGGCATATTGAAGTGTAATTTCCGATTCACTGGTTTTTATTATTTTTTACTTTGTATCAAACACAGCGTGAATTATTCAGCTGTTGAAATTTTGTTATTTGCCTTTAATTCAGAACTTCTGATTCAAATTCTTTTTTTCCAATTAATTGGGTTGAAACTGTTCCATTTTATTGGCACAAACATCACTCTTCTCATATGGGACCACCATATCAGGGACAGTGCCCGATCTGGGATTCAAAAAAAGGATACATCATTCACAGTCGCTTCTCCCCCCAGCAACAACTCAAGAGTCCCCAGCCGAGAGAAAACAAAAAAACAACATGAAAGATTGCTCCGTCGTTTTCTTTTCGCACTTTTTAGTCGTCCTCATCGTCACCAAGAGTGAAAATAACCATCAGGTAATTGCCTTATCCTTCGGCGCAGGATCATCCTGAGCTCCCCTCCTTCCTTTCTCCCCCTCTCAAAGTATGAGGGAAAACGCTTGCACGCGCCCACTTTCAAGCTTATTTAGCTCTCGGTTTTCCTCATATAATGAAGCAAGCAAGCGAAAAAAAACTTGCTCTGCTGGTGGAAAAACTGGGCCTCTCTGCCAGGAATCATCGTCGGGGAAAAAAAACACCTTTCAATTGAAGTGGTGGTGCCGCGTCAAGGATGTGTTTGCCTGGGCCAGCACCAGCACCTGGCCACGTGTACGACCCACGTGAAATGCAAAATTCGACCAGCGCAGCGAGACGTGGAAAGAGGACATCTTTCAATGAGGTTCTTTTTTTTTTCTCTTTTGCAAAGTTTATCCGAGAAGATTTTAGGCCTAGGAGGAAATACAAAAATACAAAAATACAAAAATACAAAAATACAAAAATACAAAAATACAAAAATACAAAAATACAAAAATACAAAAATACAAAAATACAAAAATACAAAAATACAAAAATACAAAAATACAAAAATACAAAAATACAAAAATACAAAAATACAAAAATACAAAAATACAAAAATACAAAAATACAAAAATACAAAAATACAAAAATACAAAAATACAAAAATACAAAAATACAAAAATACAAAAATACAAAAATACAAAAATACAAAAATACAAAAATACAAAAATACAAAAATACAAAAATACAAAAATACAAAAATACAAAAATACAAAAATACAAAAATACAAAAATACAAAAATACAAAAATACAAAAATACAAAAATACAAAAATACAAAAATACAAAAATACAAAAATACAAAAATACAAAAATACAAAAATACAAAAATACAAAAATACAAAAATAAATCTTAAGAAGCCTTTTGGGTGGGCGAATTTCGAATAGTTTCTTAGAAATTGAATCAACTTTACCAAAAATAATATTTCTCTTCGGCGCAAAATTTCACTCAAAAGTACGAAAACTCGCACATTCTCCTTACAAAAAGTAGAAAAAAAACTGTCATCCAGCTGGCAGAAACGCAGAATAAAACGTGAAAAGAAAGAAAAAAAAAGCTCGGTGGAAAATGGTGTGAAAAATATAGGCTCCACGCGACACACATCACATCACAGCGCACAATAATGTATGGCCTCGCTCGGTTGGGCTCGTGTTCTTGGAGCTTTTTTGCAGAAGGAAAATTTCCTCTCAAACCCTCCTTTTTCAACCTTCTTCTTTTCAGTTGAGGCCGTGTGAATAGGCTCTTTTCAGGCGATGTAAAACTGTCGACCTTATTTCGCGAGAGGAGGACTCTTTTAAACAGAAAATTTTCCTCCTACTTCCTCTACTTTTCCAGTTCCCTCCTCTATTCAGACTATTGCTGCTCTTTATGATGATGATGGGGAGGAGGGGAGGGGTTTTGGGCTGGTAGAACGACAACAAAACGTGATGATTTTAGCTTTTGACAATTTATCCACCGTGTTGCCACCGAACCAAGAAGCAAGACCCCGTCGACATCAACACGTCCATCCCAGGAAAAGTTGCGTGAAAAAGTCAGGCTCGCAGGGAGGTTGGAGTGAAAAATGAGGCTTTTTTTGTGAATCGCCTTTTTTTTGGGAAAGAGCGAAGAAGTTTATTCAATTGAATGATTTCGAATTTTGAGAAAAGATCTAGCTTTGACTGCGCTGTTAAAAATTTTCGTTAGCATTGCCAAATGTAGGCCAAACTAGCCTTCACAGCATTACAAAAGCACCCAGTGAAGCTAGCGCAGCAAAAACATACTGCGAGCTCAGCCCAGCCCCAGCTCAACATTGAGAAACATCAACACAATAACGACACCGGGATCCTCCAACTATTAACAGCATCCACCCACGCGCGCGCACAGCATTTGAAACTGTTTTTGTCTATGTGTTAAGGATACCCACCCACCTTAAAATCCTGCTTCGCAGCAGTGAGGCAAGTTTCGTGCTGTTTTTTGTTAAAATTTTCCTTTTCAGCAGCCCTCGAGCAACAATTTTCTTTTGGGTGGGAAAAACGGTGAAAAGTTGGGTGGAAGGGGATGGTCTTTTAATCCGGATGAGCACCAGTACAGAAAGAAAAAGGGGAAAGAAGAAAAAGTAAGTACTTTGTATAATTTGATACGGTAACTAGTTGAAGATGTTTGCACCGGCAGATAGTAGCAGTTTAGTTTCCGAGAACAAGTTTAGTCTCTCCCACACTACTGGAAAAGTCAGCAGCAGTCAGTTTGTCTGCGCTGGCGGCGTAAAGAGTGAGTAGAGAGTGGAGTAGAGTTTCTATCCCGGAGGCAGCTCAGCTACTTGGAAGTTAAAACTGTGCGTGTTTGCGAGGGAAAGATCGTTTGACTTTGGTGGCACTCGGCCCCCCTTCCACTTGGTTCTGCTGCAGCGGAAAATAAATTAATTAAAAATTGTTTCATTGCAGATTAGTGCGCGCGCGAGACAGCGTTGCATTGCCGCAAGGAGTTGGGAAACTGTGCAGAGAAATGATGGAATTGTTTGCTGATCTCAAGTGGAGTCAGTTCAAAGGAATTTTGCAGAATCTTAGAAAGTTTTCTTCAAATGTAAATCATTTCAACCAAAAAGTCTTAACGGCATTTCTAAATTAAAAGCACATCATTCAAAAGTTGTTTTGAAAAATGGTCAGATTGCTCTGATGAAATATTTTTTTCAGGTTATTTTTCAAACATTCAATATTACACCCTTTTGAAATGTTAGTCTTGATTTTAAATGTTTGAAAATATTTTTTTAGAAAAGATCGGAAAATTTCACGAATGTTTCATATTTTAACATTGAAAATCGGACCATTAGTTGCTGAGATATCGACATTAGAAAATTGTGGGTTGTTTGGGTGAGGCTTAGAAAACATCAATTTTCCTGTTTTTTAACCTTTGCATGGTAATGCATGTGGGTCTCGTGGCGCAGGGGTAGCGGCTTCGGCTGCCGATCCCGATGATGCTATGAGACGCGGGTTCGATTCCCGCCTTATCCACTGAGCTTCTATCGGATGGTGAAGTAAAACGTCGGTCCCGGTTTCTCCTGTCTCGTCAGAGGCGCTGGAGCAGAAATCCCACGTTAGAGGAAGGCCATGCCCCGGGGGGCGTAGTGCCAATAGTTTCGTTTCATGGTAATATCTCAGCAACTAAGGGTCGTATCAACAATGTTCAAAAAAGCAAAATATAGAGAATTTTCTCAGCTTTTCAAAAATACCTTTTTCAAAGGTGGGCAAACATGGGCAATTTAAACAAATTAAAGCTGCGACTATTTTTAACACTGGAACGCCCAACGCATGTCCAACTTACACGGACGCCCAAGCCTCCCAAAAAAGTTGGAACGGTAACTTCAACTCGCTGGTTCTCGGGCATAACTCAACCAATCGGGACGGTTCTTGTTTCCAGTAATTTGTAAGAATGTCTAGATGATCCTAGAACTTTGCAGAACTTAATTTGATCAAATCTGTAATTTCTGCGACCGAAAACATCGTTCCACCCTTTTTTGAAAACGACTGCCTCCGCGGAATTTTTGGTGAATTTTTTTTTGCACCCGAAAAAAAAAAGTTGGAACGATGTTTTTTATCGCAAAAATTACAGATTTGATCAAATTAAGTTCTGCAAAGTTCTAGAATCATCAAGAGATCCTAAAAAATCACTGGAAAGAAGAATCATCTTGATTGGTTGAGTTATGCCCGAGTTCCATTGAGTTGAAGTTACCGTTCCAACTTTTTTGGAGCCTTGGGCGTTGGAATGTTAAAAAAGTTACCTAAAAATGGCTATAACTTGAAAACGGTGCACTTTATCAAAAGTTCACTGAGGTACTTTTTGATTGCAAATTTGATTTTATATCGAAAAATTAAGTTGAAATTTTTTTGTGACAAATATTTCAAAAAAAATGTATTGATTCAGAAAATCATAACTCGGTCAAAGATTTTTTGCCCATTCTGGAAATTTCCGAAAAGTTGGCATTTTATGTCCTCTCAAACATATCAGTAAATAAAAAAAATAGTTTTTTTTGCAAATCAAGTTTTAGTGACAAAAAGTGAAATTAAAAATCACCGAAATTTTTTTTACCGTGTATCATTTTTTTCAGTGTAGTTCATATCCATACCTACAACTTTGCCGAAGACACCAAATCGATCAAAAAAATCCTTCAAAAGATACAGATTTTTGAATTATCACATATCATTTTTGTATGGACAGCTGCCAAATTTGTATCGAGAAATTAAAAGTGAGAGTGTGTGCAACATGGAGTTAAACTTTCTGTGCAGTTGCTGTGAAGGTTTCCATGGAACTTTGAAAAGTTTAACTCAATGTTGCACGCACACACTCTCACTTTTAATTTCTCAATGGAAAATTATATGAACAAATTAATGATGCAAAATGGCTTCTTTGGACATACCGAAGGCACCAACAAAGTTTCAGCCGGATTAAAAAATACAAAAAAAATCGAATTACCGAAATCTCAGAGAATTGCTCATTATACACTTGTCGAGTTGTTTTGCAATCATAAGTTTTAAAAAAGTATCTAAGTATTGAAGTTTTTTTTTGCCTCAAAAATATGTTTTTGATTAAAATTTCATAAATATTCAAAAAAAATTTAAACGTTCCCAAGCATGCATAATATGATTATCAATGCAGAATAATGCATTTTAACACATATTCAGTTGATTAGACTCCTATTCTTCCAATTTTGGAGAGGGGCGACATAAACTTTGAAAAATATTTGCAACGGCCTAATTTGCACAAAGACAAAACGTCCATCGTACCCTATAGTTAAAAAGTTGGCACTTTTTGTCTACTTAAACGCATAAAAAAAATAAAATAACCTTACAATTTTACCAAATACATTTATTTCTTTGGAATGTTTTAAAAATTCATATTTAAGAATTTTTAAACATTATTTCAATTTAAAAATTTGTAATACATTGTTTATCGGAAAAATTGTAAAATTTAATAAATAAATGTTCGTTTTTTTATTATTTGTCTTTGTATCATCTTTCGAAATAAAAGATCATAACATTTTGACTCTTAGAAAACCCTTATTCAATTATTTTTGCCCGTATTTTGTATGCCTGAATAGTTTTCCTTGAATAATTTAGGTCTTTTTTGATGACAACCCTATTTTTTCGAAAGTCCATTGAGAAAATAACGGATAATTTTCTCAACTTCTAAAAGAATTACTTAAAAAATGGCAAAAAATAAACACTATTTTAAAAATATTGAATAATCCGTTTTAGGCTTAAAAAGGATATAACTTAAAAATGATACATTTTATTAAACAAATTGTAAAGTATTTTTTTGTAAGAGCAACTCTCTACGAAATCGGCCGATTTCAACCATTTTTATTTTTTGTATTTTTTGATTTGGCTCAAACTTTGTGGGGGCCTTCCCCCTCAAATAAGCTATTTTGCGTCATT
This sequence comes from Culex pipiens pallens, assembly GCF_016801865.2. NCBI lineage: Eukaryota > Metazoa > Arthropoda > Insecta > Diptera > Culicidae > Culex > Culex pipiens. The sequence continues at coordinate 201,402,303 of NC_068938.1, forward strand.
GGTTTACCCATACAAGTCTCCATACAATTTTGGCAGCTGTCCATACAAAAATGGTATGTAAATATTCAAACAGCTGTAACTTTTGAGTGAATTTTCTGATCAATTTGGTGTCTTCGGCAAAGTTGTAGGTAATGTTGAGGACTATTGAGAAAAAAATAGGTACAGGGAAAAAAAAATTGCAGATTTTTTAATCAACTTTTTGTTCACTAAAACTCAATTTCCCAAAATACGTATTTTTTGATTTTCGAGATTGTTCGATATGTTTTAGGGGACAAAAATCCGCAACTTTTGAGCCATAGAGAAACATGGTCAAAAAATCTGCCGCCGAGCTATGAATTTTTGAAAAAATAGTGATTTTTGGAAAAAATCAAAGTTTCATGCAAAAACAAGTTTGACATTATTTTTTAATGCAAAATTGAATTTACAATCGAAAAGTACTTTACAGATTTTTTTATATATTTTATTGTTATTAGGATAACTTTGGGGTTTTGTACATTGCTGGTTTTTTACATTTTAATTTTTTTTTGGTTTACGTTTGAGACTTCTGAGCAAATAGTTCAAATAGTTATTTTTTTACATTATTAATTCAATGATTTTCTTTTAAATGGTATCTTATGCAACACATTAATACAATCGCATTTCTATTATAAAAAAATGAAACAAAAAGATGAAATGATATCGCTAAAAGGAAAGAACAACACCAACGACGCCCACTAAATATTGAATGTGTGAACTCCTGCCTGAGCCCGTCCGGCCGCTGCCCAGTGAGAAACAGAGAGTGGGTAGAAATTAAAAAGAAAGAAAAAAAGAAGGCCAAAGAAACGAAGCAAATAATTATTTATAGTTTCTCGGACACCGGATGCCGGAAGGAGCCGGAGGTGGAAAACTGATTCATTAAAAAATAAGAAGCTCACAAAAGCTCCTACTCTACTTTTCTTTTTGTTGTTGTTGCTGTTTCTTTCTCACTTTCTCGCTATCACTATCTCGCGCTGCAAGGAATTGAATCCTTCCCAGAGACAATGAGGTTATGATTTTAGTAATTTTTTTCCAATAACATAAAAATTACTTCAAAAATGTTCAAATTATTTATTTAGATTAATTTCAAAACTTTTTTTTTAAGTGCAAAAAAAACTTTTTCCCCAGTGAATCCTCTTCTGAAGTAAATCCCGCACACAGCAATTCAGTGCAGCAAAGAAGGTTTAAGGACGACGTTGAACGTGTCCTTTTATAATTCCATTCTCCTGCGGGGCACACGATTTCTGTCTTTCCTGGTCCTGGCCAACAGAGCAGAGAGAGATCCTTGATGGTGGAGCTCGTTTTCGTATTATTGTGTCCACTTTTATTCAGCCCGGCCAGGCCGGAGCTGGTGCTGAACACTTTACGAAGAGCTTCGAGCTTCAAGGTTTGGTGTTGGACGATGATTGGGGGTGGAAAAGCACACCCCCGGAACCCCGGTGGCAGAGCAGAGCTTAATGCGATCACCGCCCCCATTCTAACCAACCTGAAGATGATGATGGTTTTGATTGCGTTTTGTGAGCTTTAAATTCTCCAATTTGAGTTTGGTTTCTGGTTTCTGAAATATTTGTGCTTCTTTCTACAACAATAATACTTTTTTCTGAAATTTGTTAAAGTCTTAAAATTTTGAATAAGATATAGTGGCGTGATGTTGAAAATAAACGCATTAGTGGCAAAAGTGCCCCAAAAAATTTAAATGATATTGACATATTGCTTCTTGAAATACAAAGGATTTCAGTAAAATTTAAAAAAGAGTAAAAAATCCACCTTGATATTAATTTAAGGAGGACAAACTAACAAAACTCAAAAAATAGTTTATCAAAGATTTACATTTTCTGAGCGAAAATTCTCATAGATGATCAAAATTCAAAGTATCGCAGCCGGCAGTAACTTTCTTCATTCTCCCATCTCTTCTGTATCTCTCAGTCGCAATAATAACGATTAATTTGCATAAAACATTCACAGCAATGAAAAATCAATTAATAGCAATAAAAACAATAACAAACGAGCAGCTGATGAAAAAAAAAGTTTGTCTTTTCTCATTGTCTCGCTCTCTCTCTCACACCCTTGTTGCCTGTTGTGAGCTCGTCGTTGTCGTGTTATCTTGTCGCACGTGCATTTTGGGCCAAATTTCGATTTCAATCCTGAGCAGACAATAAAAACAGAAAAAACTCCGTGCATTGTTGTCACTTTTCATATGAAAGAAGTTTCGTGCTATCTTGACACACCCTGAAAATTGATGTGATATGACAACTGGCCAAAAGGAATATAGTCAGAACGCGTTTGACACACGTACATGACCGACTATCGTAAACATTTTCAGTTATAACTCGGGACTTTGGCAACCAAATTCAACCAAACTTCGGGATAATGCTCAGAAAAATCAACCAAAAAGAACGTGTTTGTTTTTGTTTACATTGCGTGATCTAGTTTTTGTTTATGCAAGGGCAAACAAAACACATTTTTCCCGGAACGTCAAAGAGCTACGTGCGACAAGATAGCACGACAACGTCGAGCTGCAAGTTAAAGTTGATTTGCATTTTTCTCATTCACTCATTTCTCCCGAAAAAAGACACCGACCGACGAGCTGTTCAGTCACTCATTATCATAATTATCACTGTGATGGGCAAGATTTTAAATATTCATTGTATTGTTGTTTTTTTCTCTACTGAAGCTTTAAATTGGGGGCTGGTTTCAATCATCACTTTTTCAATTTCAAAATTTTCAGATGGAAAATTTATTAATCACAAAAAGTCATGTTTCAATAGAAAATTTTGTCAAAATGGTTGCAAAAAGTTTCTTAATTTTTTTACGATTTAGATCTGGGTGATGAATAGAGAGAATGCGTAACGTGATTTTCGAATGATCCCACTTTGTTTACATCAACAAAGTAGGAGGCTGTTCAAGCACAAGCATGACTTTTTTCTTACTGATAAATGAGTTATTTTATAATCAGTAGTGTGTGTTTTATTTTGTCTAGTTTTGGACATTTTTTGCAGGTAAATTGTGTGCGTTTTCAAGTTTCGATCGGTTAGAATATGTTTTTCTTTTTTACGGGTTACGAAGAACTGCGGCTAGAGTGTTATCTGCGATATTGCAGATAAATTCCCTGTCTGATTTTGGAATCCTGCAGCTCTTACTGGTCCAACGAAAAAACATCGCTAATTATAGCGTAGCTGATCCAACAAACAGAGAAGATTTTCACTAAACCAGTAGGTTTTCAAACGGAATCAAACCAGAAAGACAGCTTCTGGATGGATATAACCACATCGACTCCATAAACAACTTCCATTCATAATTCTAAAAAATGGCCATCTCGCCATCAACTTTCTTAAGATTTTTTGATTTCAACTCCAAATCCTCAAAAGCCACACATTTTTCATTCTTGCGAAGAAAAAAACTATTTTTAATGATCGATAACAATACTCTCTACTTTTGGTGAACAGTAAATTGGTGCCACTTTGACAGTTCAAAATTGAGGCCGTTTTGCGAACCACTACACGGAAAAAAATCAATTCTCGAAATCGTGAATTAAATTCACGAATGCGAGAACCACGAAGGAATTTATGCACGTTTATAGTGCAAATGCACCATACTTATGAATAAATTCCTTCGTGGTTCTCACATTCGTGAACTTAATTCACGATTACGAGAATCGATTTTTTTCTGTGTATTCAGCACCCAGATTTAGATGATTAATAAATTGACAGTTTGAGCGTTTTTGCTGTATTTTATTATTTTTCTTTTTTCCTGCTGTTCCCTAGCGTCCCACTGTCACAATTTCGGGGAAAGGCAATTCATTAAGTCTTTCGATTTGGTGGAGCCTAACTTTGCATATAAATGTGACGCCACGAGAGTGGGGTATTTCGAAGAAAAAAGTTTCAAATTGAAGCAAAAACTAGAATGGGTCATTCGCGTCCGGTTGACTGTCAAATGGTCGATTGGGGTTAATCGTGCGGTATTTGATTTCAATTTATTGCATTTTTGCGGCCTATTTGATGGGCATTGTGGTTCAATGAACGCTTGAGGGGTTAATTGAATTTTAATAAAAATCAGCAAAAATCAACTTGTCTTTTTTTTAACTGGTGCATTTAATTACTAAAGAATTCATTTTGCGTGATTTAGTCTTCGATTGAATTTATTTGGAATATTGAATAAATTTTATTACATTGATTTAATTCTCATTTTTCAACTAACAACATCTGTTGAGTCGGTGAAATTGCATGCATGCATACATTATTACTTCCACTTAATTGTATCAAATTGTGCGCAAATCCAACCGGAAGTTACCAAAATCCACCCGAAATTATTCACATAAATTACAGTTCTGTACCGATTCCGATAATGAAAGAGACCGGCTTGCCTCAAAAAATTGGCGCCACCCACACCCAGTACAAAGTTTATCCGAACATGAGCTCTCGAAATTTCATGGTCCGAAATAACGAGTGGCCGGAAATAACGCCAAACCGCGCGCTCGCGTTTTGGGGTCAAAACAAATTATGGAATTTAGCGATGCTGCCCTGATGGTGGCAATTAGCACATTATGTTAGTGATTTCGTCCCGTGTGCGAGCACACGGAAAATGGGGTCTGACGTGTATTGAGAGGGAGAACTCAGGAATCATGGGCCATGCGGACCTCAGAACTACGTTAGCAGGTGTTGAGCTTCGATGCATTAAAGGAGGAAAATTTAACATGACATGTTATTTAAATTCGAATTCGAGGTGTGGGTTTGAATCAGTAGCGTGCCCAGCTCCTTGAGGAAGGTGGGGCAATAATATGGACGTTTTGAATATAACGTCGTTTATGGACACCCCCTGACCAAATTTAGAACAAACTTCTGAGGATGGTGGGGCAGTTGCCCCATTAGGGTGTAATATGGTTGTATGGAAAAAAATAAAATTGTCCAAATTTAGCGAGCACAGCAATTTTTCAGTCCCTTTTGGGGTCCTAAACAACTCCCCAAAGTTTGGGAACGATTGGTTTAGTCCTCACTTTGCGCAAAGCGATTCAATTTTCCATATAAATTTGTATGGGAAAAACCATTTTTTTGGATTTTGATATTTATAAAATCCACGTTTCACGCTGTACTAAACCCGGATTCATATTCGGATGCTCTGGAATGTGTTCTACAACTTTTCCGAAAAGAGTATGGTGCTAACTTGCTCCTATAAAAAGATACAGCGTGATCAAAACTCGTCTAAAACGTGTTTTTTGCTCGAAAATCACGTTTTAGACGAGTTTTGAGGACGCTGTATCTTCTTTCAGGGACAAGCTAGCACCATACTCTCTTCGGGAAAGTTGTAGAGCACATTCCAGAGCATCCGAATATGAATCCGGTTTTAGTACAGCGTGAAACGTGGATTTTATAAATATCAAAACTCAAAAAAATGGGTTTTCCCATACAAATTTATATGGAAAATTAAATCGCTTTGCGCAAAGTGAGGACTAAACCAATCGTTCCCAAACTTTGGGGAGTTGTTTAGGACCCCAAAAGGAACTGAAAAATTGCTGTGCTGGAAAATCGATTTTGATATTACACCCTATTGCCCCATGTTGCCCCACCCTGTGCATGCTAGTTGTATGAATTCTTCTTCATCAATTGTTTTTGTATTTAAAGTTTTAGAAAACGAAACTAGAAGCAAAACCCAAATAAAAAAAATCAAACCATCCTCATTAAAGACCCCAGGTCTTTTGCGGTCTCTTTTGCAAGTTTCTGCTCGAACCTAGGAGTCCGAAAACTTGGAGCGGCCATGACTGACTGGTTACGAATCGAACCCATGATCATCTAAAGCGAACAGCGTAACCATTCGGCTAAGCCTGCTGTTGTTTTTTTTTAAACTTAACAAAAAGAAGAAAACAATTTTAAATCAATAAAAATATAAAAAAATTAAAGATTGAAGGACAACCACATGAATCAGTTACTTTCATCAAAAAATAACATTAAGGAAAATAAAGTTAAAAAAACTAGGAAGACCAGGGTTGCCAGTTCAGAATTGAAAAAATCTGGCCAAGCAACGAAAAAAAATCTGGAAATTTCTGATAGACTAAAATCTAACAATCATGATTGAGGAAGGGTAGGGAGGATATATTTAAATAAATTGAAAAGCTTATAAAATTTTGATGGCTTAGTTGATTTTCGGCCTCAAAAAGGTTGAATTTACATTTTTTTTACAATATTTAAATAGTTTCTAAATTTGTCGATTTCCAATTAAACTCGTTCTCTTGAATCAAAAATATGATCAAAATTGACAGAAAATGTAGAATCTGCCAATAACTGTCAAAATCTGGCACAGATAATAGTAAAACTTTTTTTGCGTGACACTTGAAAAATCTGGCATTCCCAGATTTATTTGGTAACCTGGCAACCCTGATCAAGGCTGCTAAAATTTGTTAGTAGAAGGCCAAATTTCGAGAACTTGGATTTGATTATCAAGCACCTACTTCTGGTTTTTTTTCAAGTTTTATTATTAATTTTATAGTTGGAGCTATGGAAATTACCTTCAAGCGACTTTCACTCAATTGTGCCTTTTTTAATCAATTTTAAATTTTCTGAAGAATTGAATAGACTTAAAAAGTCTTTTTTTTAAATACATTCTTTGGATGATATTTTGAAAATCTATAATTTCAAATAAACATTCAATTAGTTCAGTGTCTTAAACTGTATGTTTTGTTATAATAAGATTTGCATTAATCCCTCCATACAAAAAATCTAAACAGTACACATTAAAAAAATGTGTAAATTTAGAAGGCGTAATTTAAAAAGGATGATTATTATTTCCTTTATTCTGTAATTTTATCTCAATTTATACTGAAAAAGTTAAATTACACAGAAAAGAGGTAAAATTTAATATTTTCAGAGGTATATAAATTTTTTTACATATTTTTCCTGACATTTTACTGTGTAGGGGAAAGTGGGGCTAGTGTAACAGGCTAAGGAAATGCTCGTTATAACCCATTAAAAAGTTAAAAAATCTGTCGGATTATATTATAATCATCTTATTCTAGGTCTTGACTTAGACTTAGTTAGAACAAGTTTTTAAAAAATTCTGTTTTTTATGTAAAAAATTGATTTTAAAATTTTTGATTTTCCGTACGTTCTACTCAACTAGTGGGGCAAGACGAACAACCCGTTGGGGCAAGAGGAACAATGCATGAAAAAACATGTTAATTTGCTAACAATTGAACTGTTATCACTTAAATACATCAGATAAGAATGTATTTGAAAGGTTTCTTCCATTTTTAGATTAAATAATAATATTTTACTAAAAATTTCATCGTTTTTACGAAAAAAAAAATTACTTAGATGATAAATAGTAAATTTTCATGATATCACTATATTTTGTATGGACAATTTTTTTAACAATTTTTTATCAGTTTTTAAGTACTTTCATGTCTTTATTTCCCAATAAAATATGTTGTTGCAGCAATTCGTATTTTTTTCCATACTAAAAATCCATATGGTACACTTGCCCCACCTGAACAAGATCTTTTAAAAGCTCTCATCAAAAATAACCAAAAGTTAAATCATACTTTGTAATAGGTGCATGTCATTGGTAGGGACACTACTGATCTAGGAAAAATAGCATTTTGATAAAATGAGCCTCAAAACTAACCCTAAGCCTTATTTTGTACTTTCCAAATATTATAAGAAAACAAAGGTTTTGAAAAAAACTTCATTAAATCTTATGCCCCGTGGCGTTTACGTCATTTTGGCAGTTATGTGGTAATAGAATCAGCTAAATGCATTGCTAGCAACAATTCCTCATACTGGAAATAATCAAAATTGTAAAAATTACGGCCGTAGGAGCGATTGTTCCTCTTGCCCCATATGGTCGTCTTGCCCCACCTTCCCCTACAATAATATCTGAAAAACCTCCGTGCATTGTTTTCACTCTCCATATGAAAAAAGTTTCAATCTTGTCGTGCTATCTTGACACACTCTGAAAATTGCTGTAAGTGTGACAACTGGCCAAAGGGAATAAAGTCAGAACGCGTTCGACACACGTACTTGCCTGACTACTGTGAACAATTTTAATTATAACTCGGGACTCCGGCAACCAAATTCAACCAAACTTCGGGATAGTGCTCACAAAAATCAACCAAATAGGACTTGTTTGTTTTTGTTTAAATTGCGTGATCCAGTTTTTTTTTTCATTCAATGTCAACGTCAAAACGTCAGAACATCAAAAAGCGACGTGCGACAAGATAGCACGACAACGTCGAGCTGCAAGTTAAAGTTGTTTTGCATTTTTCTCATTCACTCATTTCTCCCAAAAAAAGACACCGACCGACGAGCTGTTCAGTCACTCATTATCATAATTATCACTGTGATGGGCGAGATTTTAAATATTCATGTTGTTGTTTTTTAACTGAAGTTTAAAATTGGGGGCTGGTTTCAATCATCACTTTTTTCAATCTAAAAATTTCCAGATGGAAAATGTATTAATCACAGAAAATCATGTTTCAATAGAAAATTTAGTCAAAATGGTTGCAAAAAGTTTCTTAAAAATTCAATGATTCAGATGATTAATAAATTGACAGTTTGAGCGTTTTTGCTGTATTTTATTATTTTTCTTTTTTGCTGCTGTTCCCTGGCGTCCCACTGTCACGATTTCGGGGAAAGGCAATTCTTTAAGTCTTTCGATTTGGTGGGGCCTAACTTTGCATATAAATGTGACGCCACCAGTGAAAAGAAAATCTAGATTGGGTCATTCGCGTCCGGTTGACTGTCAAATGGTCGATTGGGGTTAATCGTGCGGTCTTTGATTTCAATTTATTGCATTTTTGCGGCCTATTTGATGGGCATTGTGGTTCAATGAAGGCTTGAGGGGTTAATTCAATTTTAATAAAAATCAGCAAAAATCAACTTGTCTTTTTTTTTAACTGGTGCATTTAATTAATGAAGAATGCATTTTGCCTTATTTAGTCTTCGATCAGTAGCGTGCCCAGCTCCGTGAGGAAGGTGGGGCAATAATATGAACGTTTTGAATATTAAGTCGTTTATGGACACCCCCTGACCAAATTTAGAACAAACTTCTGAGGATGGTGGGGCAGTTGTTCCATGTTGCCCCACCCTGTGCACGCTAGTTGTTTGAATTCTTCTTCATCAATTAAGATGTTTTTGTATTTAAAGTTTAAGAAAACGAAACTAGAAGCAAAACCCAAATAAAAAAAATCAAACCATCCTCATTAACGACCCCAGGTCTTTTGCGGTCTCTTTTGTAAGTTTCTGCTCGAACCTAGGAGTCCGAAGACTTGGAGCGGCCATGACTGACTGGTTACGAATCGAACCCATGATCATCTAAAGCGGACAGCGTAACCATTCGGCTAAGCCTGCTGCAGTTTTTTTAAACTTAACAAATAGAAGAAAACAATTTTAAATCAATAAAAGGACAATCACATGAATCAGTTACTTTCATCAAAAAATAACATTAAGGAAAATAAAGCTAAAAAAAACTAGGAAGACCAGGGTTGCCAGTTCAAATTGAAAAAATCTGGCCAAGCATCGAAAAAAAAATCTGGAAAAATCTAGCAGACGAAAATCTAACAATTATGATTGAGGAAGGGTAGGGAGGATATATTTAAATAAATTGAAAAGCTTGTAAAATTTTGATGGTTTAGTTGATTTTCAGTCTCAAAAAGGTTTAATTTACATTTTCAATACAATAAATAGTTTCTAAATTTGTCGATTTTCAATTAAACTCGTTCTCTTGAATCAAAAAGATGATCGAAATTGACAGAAAATGAAAAATCTGTCATGACTGTCAAAATGTGATACAGATAATGATAAATCTTTTTTTGTCTGACAATTGACAATTATTTGGCAACCTGGCAACCCTGATCAAGACTGCTAAAATTTGTTAGTAGAAGGCCAAATTTCAAGAAAATTTATTTCCTTCTTTGGATGATATTTTGAAAATCTTTAATTTCAAATAAACATTAAATTAGTTCAGTGTCTTAAACTGTATGTTTTGTTATAATAAGATTTGCATTAATCCCTCCATACAAAAAATCTAAACACATACAGTAAAAAATGTGTAAATTTGGAAGGCGTAATTTAAGAAGGATGGTTATTATTTCCTTTATTCTGTAATTTTATCTCAATTTATACTGAAAAAGTTGCATTACACAGAAAAGAGGCAAAATTTAATATTTTCAGAGGTACATACATTTTCTTACATATTTTTCCTGACATAACATGGTTTTGCCTTTCTTACTAAAGAAAGGTATAGGTTTTACTTTAAGGCAGGACGTCATTTCCATCTTCGTAAATATGTCGATTCAGCATCAATTTTAATCGGAAAAATCGTCAAAAAATCACACTGCATCGATTTTCGACGCTTCGTCGCCAAGTCGACAAGTTGTCAAGTTGAGCTTCGAATACTGGCGCGAGAATGCTGGCGCATATATTTTGTGGCTCGACTTATACTCATTTTGTAGTAGCTTGTCTACCGATGTTTCCTTCAATATGTAAGATATCGTAGCTTTTCGGTTTCTTTTGCCCTGTCCGTTTTTGCATAACTGTCCAATGTTTATGCAAAAACTTTTGTGACATAGGACATTCATCCGGCTACAATCAATGTGTTTCCCGTGCGCTCCTAAAATCGCCTAAATGTAGACTTCATTTTCGTAAGTTTATTTAAACGGGTTCATTGGATTTCAATAGGAGCTTTCTAAGCTTTTTATCGTTTATATCGTTTTCAAAGTTTTCAATGCTGGCGACGCCAATGGCTTTCTTCCTAAGGTTCTCGCGATTGAGTGTGTAGTGGTGCGGTTGTTAAAAATAGCTATCTCTGACCCTGTCACTTTCGTAGAAGCTGAATGGCTAGCCTCCCTGCACCTTGTGGCACACGCGGTTCACTTGTACCTCGGTTTTGCTTGTCTTGGTGCGCTGGTACGATGAACCAAAACACCAACACAGTCACACAAAAGGGCTCGTACCGAAACTAGAAAACCAAAACAGCGGTGTGCGTTGTTGGGAAGCTTGCTATGATCGCGTTTGTCATAAACGCTTGTTTGATTAGCAACGTACAAACATATTGTACGATTAAAAATATTCTTTTGGTGAAAATTGCGTTTTTTATTTCTTTTGGAAATCATATCATTCATAATACTCATAATATCATCATAATACATTGCTTTCATCATAAGACTTTCTTTTGAGCTGACGTTATAAATAAACAAAGTCGATGTTATTAATTGAAAGAAGTTCTACCATTGTTATATTCTTTAGTAAGAAAGGCTCTTTCTCACCCCAGGTGGGATTAAATCGTTTTTTTTTTACTGTGTAATTATTTTTTTTAAATGTGGTTCGCCATCAACTTGAACGAAATATTGTGAATTATATATTATTTTCAACATTTTTTAAACCCATAAAAATTGTGATTTTATTCTTCAAAAATCTAAGTAACCATTTGCTGATTGTTAACTTTTCTTGGAAACTAAAATAGACTTTAACGACTAAAATTTGCATAGCTCTGTATTAAAATATTTTAAATATGATTTACTGTAGTGGAAAATAAGTTTCTTTTTCAGCAGGAAAAAAATCTGCTGATAAACTAAATAATATTTACAGTTTTTTATAGTTAAATATCAAATTTTTATTCAATCAATTCCAAGTTGGGAACAAAGTTTGCGAGTGCTTGAAGTGTTTAACACAAAAAGTTGAAATTAATAACTTTCGAATGAGCAGAATGTTTAATAAAGTGCCTTATTCAGAAGTGTGATTTTTTCAACTATTTCAAAAATTTTGAACACTACTAACCTGTGAATAAAATTCTGTTAGGGTGGATTGTTGCAATTGTTGCAAATTGGACAAAATAGAATACATGCAATGCAATTGTTATTGATTTGGACTGCTAAAGTGATGATAAAGTACCAGCGATGGAATAATCATCATCAAAAGAAAATCTCTGGACGTTCATCAAGAGAAAAAATCTGAAAGGAGCATAGCTCTCCTCTCTCGCGCACGAAAGATCGGTAAAAAGAATCTAAAAAAATCATCATCTTGATTATTCGGCGGAACATCTTTTTCACCACTACACTTGCAAGTGTAACGTCACACGTCAAAAAATGACCTGTCACATTTTGTAGATGGGCAATGTGTGTAAACAAAATGAAATAAATATTATTAAGTGGTGCTGACAAGGAAATTCACAAAAAATCATCAGCAGATTGATTTTCTTGGAGAACTTCGGGAGCGATTTTCTTTTGCGTGATTTGCCTCCTCTCTCTTTCGCGGGTGAAGAAAGTTCGCCAGCGAAATTGATTTTTTTGCGATTATTCCATCCCTGTAAAGTACTCTGATTTAATGTTACAGTGTTTTTTTTTTAGTTCAAATAAATTCCAAACTTCACGCATAATTTAAAGTAAAAACACAAATATCCACGTTTATTTATTTTGAATTTGTTTTATGAAACTTTGTCCATTGGTTTTTCTATACAAATCTGCAAACAAATGTTGAAGCTGTTCGTTATTCATCGCCGGTTCTGGTGGCGGTATAAAAACTCTGCCCTTTTTATTTTTAATATGTAGAGGAAATCTTTTTTTCTGTATTTCATTTTTTCAATAATTTTTTTTTCAACAAGTTTCGAAACTAAATCAAAAGTATCAGCTTTTTTTTATTGGAATGTTAACATTAACGTTTACGTTTTAATGATTTACAATTTGATTCAAGTGATGAGAAGTTAATCTAAATAAGTGCACTTGATTTTCCTAGCACCAGTGCAACTAAAGCAATTTAAACTGTGTTGGCATAATTCGGTCCATTAGGGGATCCGAAATGAAAATTATTAAATAAAGTTACTTCAAAAGTTTTGCTTAAAACGGTCATGGTTAAAGATCGGAAGATTGTTAAAAAGTGGTATTTCTTGTATATTTTAGAAAAATATTTGAAGGATCTTTCCGATATGTCGACAAGATTTAAGCCGTATCTCGATTTTTTATGAGAATGATGTCAAAATACATTATGTGACCCGTAATTGAAAGGCCTCTTTGCAATGAGACATACATTTCGATAAACTAAGTGTAAGGAAGATACCAACCACCTTAAGATAAACTGAGTAAAACTTGTTTGCTATTTTGAAAATGTAAAATGTAAAAATGTTCGATTATGTCTGAAACTACCAAAATAAATTCAGAGCGATATTTTTTAATTTCATAAATTTTCAAAATGAGGTAAATTTATGCAACCAAACTGTTAAAGGATAAAGACCCTCAAAACCAGCAGCCCGCGGGAGGGCCAGCTGAGGGACTTGTTTACGGTCTAGTTAATTTAATGCAACCTGCATGCGATTGCAGCCGTCGTTACCGGGAAAAATCAATTATTTGACGGGCAGGTAAAACAGCAGAAAGAAAGCAACAACAAAAAACGCCGAGAGCAAATAGTGGAACAATCCGCACAAAAGGTGCGGAACAAACCCGAATCGAATTTCTCGCAGGTAGCGTTACTTCGGAAAAAAAGAGGTCCTAGGATTGCAACAGGATGGTGTCCTCTCAGGAATGATTCGATGTGGCAGCAAATTGTCGATAATGGATGAGGATGAGGAGGTTTTTTTTCAAACCTCCGAACCTTCGGGGGTTGATTGGAATCTAGGACGATGAGACCGAGTGGTGCTCATTTGAGCTAATTCTACGGTAGTTGGTTACAGGAGTGTGATACTTGATCTGTTTTTTTTTCGTCAGCTCCTTGTAACACACCGACTGACTGACAGGTCGGAACAATAAGGGTTGAGGAATGCAAGCTATTCAAGGCCGATTTGATTCGTTGGTTTTCGATTGACGGATTGGGAAATTGGAGGGGGTAGGAATAATAAATATAAATTTCAACAAATTGTGTTAAAAAACGTTAGTTGTTTTTATTCGTCGAATTGTATTATTTACTGAATTTGATTTAGCATTAAATCGACTCAATTTAAAAATGGAAATAAAATTTTATATAGATCATAAGTCTGCAATCGAAATTCTGATTTTTAAACGTTCCACGAAGCTTTCAAACCCGATTGCACACATGACTCCGCAAGATCCCATTGGCAATCTTTATCTCTCGGCCAGAATAAACCAGCCAAAATAAGTGATGACTAAAAGCTCGCAAATGTACGTTTTTGTGTGTGCCTAAATATCTGTCCAGAAGCAAAGCCAGCGCAAAGTTCGGGCAAAATAGAGTTAGCGAAAGCAATAAAAGCAAATTAATTAATTTTGATCGCAGCCATGTGTTTGGCACTGTTTTTAGTACTCTCTGTCCGATGGGAGCTTGTGCGGGTTTGATGAATTCGCGTCGCAGACTGCGTTGGGTTGACGGAGGGAGGGACCAAGGTGGTTCCGGACATTCCAAGTTTGATTTTAGTGGGGTGGATGTTCGTAACGATTAGTTGGGCACTGACAGATTTAATTTCAAGCATTAAAATCATCTAAAAATTAAAAACAATTTTTTTTAATTAAAATCAATATGGTAACTGTTTTGAAAAAAAAAGAGTTCCTTTTGTAATACCCATGTTTGCACATTTAAAAAAAATATATTTTTTATTTTGCTGAGATAAGGTCATGCAAAGATAAAAAAGGAAAAATGATATTTTCTCAGTGTTGCCTAATTACATAGCTTTCTTTTTTTTTATTACCGATATCTCGGAAACTAAAAAACTAAAAAAATTAAGAAATTTTCTGCTCTTTAAATATTTCAGAAATTTTATAATGAAGAATAATTTTTTGAAAGGGAATAAACCACTTATTTATGTAATTTTTCAAATGTTGGGCTGGATTATAAAATTTCTAAATTTAAATCTCAAAGGAAAATAGCAAAAAAAATTGCAAAATTATGATTTTCGCATTGAAAATTGAACCATTAATTCAATTGGGTAACACTAAAAATCTTTTTTTTTCCTGTTTTTGCTATCTTTGCATGGCTTTATCTAAAGCCAGTGATTTTTCACGATTTCACGGAATGCACGTTATCGGTTAAATTTGCCATTGGCCGTGTGATTTGGTCAATACCGTGAAATGCCTTGAAATTCGAAAATCAATTGACAAAATGCTCCTTAGTTTATTAAAACTTCCTCTTGAACATTGAAATCAAATATTATCATCAAAACACGTGAACATTCATTTTAATATTAAAAAATTCAAAAGATTGTGAAAAAACGGCGATCATTCAATGAAAGAAAACGCAAGGCAGCTGGAAATATGAAATATTTTTAAATCTTTATAAAATTCAGTTAAACAACGACAAATAAGTTGCATAGGGGAAATATACCCATTTTAATTACTCTAAGCCGTTTGACCAATTCTCATCACTTTTGCAGTTTTCCGCTATTAAATCAACATTTTTAGATTCATCAACAATGCAGAGTTGCTTGCTTACTTTTATTTGAGCTATTTGTTACTTTGGAATAGTCAAAAACACTTTATGAAAACTGTAATTCACGATCAAAGTGCTGATAGGCCGATAATAGAAATTGGTTGAGAAAGGGTATATTTCCCCTATAACGTGAAAAAAAAATAAAAAAAAGAATATTTTGGATAGTGAAGTTTAAAAATTGGAGTGCACAATATAATACATTTTGATGTATTTGAGTAGCATTTAAGGCCGTTGCAAATATTTTTCAAAGTTTATGTCGCCCTTCCTTCAAAATCGGTTCGGAAATTCAGGGCGACAAAAAAAATATTTTTTCAATAAACTTCAAAATTTTATGGGAAATAGAAGTCTAACCAACTGAAAACAATTAGAAAAGCATTTTCCCGCGTTTAAAATCATATTTAGCATGTATGAGCAGGTGTAAAATGCATTTTAAAACACTTTTTTTAAATGTTGAGACCATGGCTTGTAATTTCAATTTCTATATTTTTTTGATTTTTTTTGCCTCCCCTCGACCCCGACCAGAGTCGAGGGACATAAACTTCGAAAAATATTTGCAACGGCCTTACAATCTTTTCGAATTTTTCTGGACTTTTAAATACCAAATGTCACAAAAACTGCTCTAAATGCTATTTTCCCTAAACTTTTTAAAAATACTCTAATTTCCATTTTGCTGACAATCGTGAAAGTAGAAAATATCAATTTATTTTACTGATTCTTCGTAAATTGGAAATTCAACTGACGTTTTTTTTTTATTTCACTTAGGCCGATGCAAATATTTTTCAAAGTTTTTGTCCCTCGACTCTGGCCTGGGTCGAGGGGGGGCAAAAAAAATATAAATATTTAAATAAAAAGCCACCGTTTCAACATTTGCATGGAAAAAGGGATTAAAAATGCATTTCACACTACTTCAGTTGTTTTGCAATCATTAGTTTTCAAAAAATGTAAGATTTGACGAAAACAAAAATATGAGCAAAAAAAAACTTTTTGCCATAATAATCATCGAAATTTTCTAAAATATTCAAAAGATTTTTAAATCAACCCAAACACGCTAAAAATGATTCTAAACGCAGGGGAATGCATTTTAAATTGATTTCAGCTGATTCCATACAAATTTGGAAGTTTTTTGAAAAAATATTTTTTTGCCCCCTGATTTTTCGGGCCAATTTTGAAGGGGGGGGGGGGGGGGGAGACAAAAACTTTAAATAATATTTGTACCAGCCTTAATTTGCTTATTGTTGAAAACGGTGCACTATACCAAAGTACTTTTTGATTGCAAATTTGATTTTAGATGTAAATATGAAGTCAAAAAAATGTAGACCTTTTAAAATTTTTCTAAAAAAACGCTACCTTTGAAATAAATTTAACTGGAAATTCCTGAAAGATTGACATTTTTGTCCTTAAAAAAAAACAGAAAACATATAAATTTTACCAAACTTTTATTTCTTTTATCATTTTATTCGGTGTAGTTCTCATCCAATACCTGCAACTTTGTCTATGACACATTTTTATTTAATTTTCACTAACCGTTTTTATTAGGACAGTTGCTGATTTTGTATGAAAAATTACCTGAACAAACACTTAAATGATATTTTGGATAGTGAAGTTTAAAAATTGGAGTGCAAAATATAATACATTTTGATGTATTTGAGTAGCAATTTAGGCCGTTGCAAATATTTTTCAAAGTTTATGTCGCCCTTTCTTCAAAATCGGTTCGGAAATTCAGGGCGACAAAAAAAAATATTTTTTTAATAAACTTCAAAATTTTATGGGAAATAGAAGTCTTACCAACTGAAAACAATTAGAAAAGCATTTTCCCGCGTTTAAAATCATATTTAGCATGTATGAGCAGGTGTAAAATGCATTTTAAAACACTTTTTTTAAATGTTGAGACCATGGCTTGTAATTTCAATTTCTATATTTTTTTGATTTTTTTTGCCTCCCCTCGACCCCGACCAGAGTCGAAGGACATAAACTTCGAAAAATATTTGCAACGGCCTTACAATCTTTTCGAATTTTTCTGGACTTTTAAATACCAAATGTCACAAAAACTGCTCTAAATGCTATTTTCCCTAAACTTTTTAAAAATACTCTAATTTCCATTTTGCTGACAATCGTGAAAGTAGAAAATATCAATTTATTTTACTGATTCTTCGTAAATTGGAAATTCAACTGACGTTTTTTTTTTATTTCACTTAGGCCGATGCAAATATTTTTCAAAGTTTTTGTCCCTCGACTCTGGCCTGGGTCGAGGGGGGGCAAAAAAAATATAAATATTTAAATAAAAAGCCACCGTTTCAACATTTGCATGGAAAAAGGGATTAAAAATGCATTTCACACTACTTCAGTTGTTTTGCAATCATTAGTTTTCAAAAAATGTAAGATTTGACGAAAACAAAAATATGAGCAAAAAAAAACTTTTTGCCATAATAATCATCGAAATTTTCTAAAATATTCAAAAGATTTTTAAATCAACCCAAACACGCTAAAAATGATTCTAAACGCAGGGGAATGCATTTTAAATTGATTTCAGCTGATTCCATACAAATTTGGAAGTTTTTTGAAAAAATATTTTTTTGCCCCCTGATTTTTCGGGCCAATTTTGAAGGGGGGGGGGGGGGGGAGACAAAAACTTTAAATAATATTTGTACCAGCCTTAATTTGCTTATTGTTGAAAACGGTGCACTATACCAAAGTACTTTTTGATTGCAAATTTGATTTTAGATGTAAATATGAAGTCAAAAAAATGTAGACCTTTTAAAATTTTTCTAAAAAAACGCTACCTTTGAAATAAATTTAACTGGAAATTCCTGAAAGATTGACATTTTTGTCCTTAAAAAAAAACAGAAAACATATAAATTTTACCAAACTTTTATTTCTTTTATCATTTTATTCGGTGTAGTTCTCATCCAATACCTGCAACTTTGTCTATGACACATTTTTATTTAATTTTCACTAACCGTTTTTATTAGGACAGTTGCTGATTTTGTATGAAAAATTACCTGAACAAACACTTAAATGATATTTTGGATAGTGAAGTTTAAAAATTGGAGTGCAAAATATAATACATTTTGATGTATTTGAGTAGCAATTTAGGCCGTTGCAAATATTTTTCAAAGTTTATGTCGCCCTTTCTTCAAAATCGGTTCGGAAATTCAGGGCGACAAAAAAAAATATTTTTTTAATAAACTTCAAAATTTTATGGGAAATAGAAGTCTTACCAACTGAAAACAATTAGAAAAGCATTTTCCCGCGTTTAAAATCATATTTAGCATGTATGAGCAGGTGTAAAATGCATTTTAAAACACTTTTTTTAAATGTTGAGACCATGGCTTGTAATTTCAATTTCTATATTTTTTTGATTTTTTTTGCCTCCCCTCGACCCCGACCAGAGTCGAAGGACATAAACTTCGAAAAATATTTGCAACGGCCTTACAATCTTTTCGAATTTTTCTGGACTTTTAAATACCAAATGTCACAAAAACTGCTCTAAATGCTATTTTCCCTAAACTTTTTAAAAATACTCTAATTTCCATTTTGCTGACAATCGTGAAAGTAGAAAATATCAATTTATTTTACTGATTCTTCGTAAATTGGAAATTCAACTGACGTTTTTTTTTTATTTCACTTAGGCCGATGCAAATATTTTTCAAAGTTTTTGTCCCTCGACTCTGGCCTGGGTCGAGGGGGGGCAAAAAAAATATAAATATTTAAATAAAAAGCCACCGTTTCAACATTTGCATGGAAAAAGGGATTAAAAATGCATTTCACACTACTTCAGTTGTTTTGCAATCATTAGTTTTCAAAAAATGTAAGATTTGACGAAAACAAAAATATGAGCAAAAAAAAACTTTTTGCCATAATAATCATCGAAATTTTCTAAAATATTCAAAAGATTTTTAAATCAACCCAAACACGCTAAAAATGATTCTAAACGCAGGGGAATGCATTTTAAATTGATTTCAGCTGATTCCATACAAATTTGGAAGTTTTTTGAAAAAATATTTTTTTGCCCCCTGATTTTTCGGGCCAATTTTGAAGGGGGGGGGGGGGGGGGAGACAAAAACTTTAAATAATATTTGTACCAGCCTTAATTTGCTTATTGTTGAAAACGGTGCACTATACCAAAGTACTTTTTGATTGCAAATTTGATTTTAGATGTAAATATGAAGTCAAAAAAATGTAGACCTTTTAAAATTTTTCTAAAAAAACGCTACCTTTGAAATAAATTTAACTGGAAATTCCTGAAAGATTGACATTTTTGTCCTTAAAAAAAAACAGAAAACATATAAATTTTACCAAACTTTTATTTCTTTTATCATTTTATTCGGTGTAGTTCTCATCCAATACCTGCAACTTTGTCTATGACACATTTTTATTTAATTTTCACTAACCGTTTTTATTAGGACAGTTGCTGATTTTGTATGAAAAATTACCTGAACAAACACTTAAATGATAAGTAAATTTAATGATTTAATGATCATGAAATATTGAAAAATACACTTCGTAATATAATATGCAATGGAGTCGCAGTACCTACTTGAATATGATGTTAAAATTGAGAAAAAGAGCGATTTTTTGTCCATGGTTCGATTATTCGATGTTCCTACCCGAGCAGACGGAAATAACTTGGGAATAACATTTTTTGATATTTGAAAATACTGGGTCAATAACATTTTATGTTATTAATAACAAGATTTGTTATTCGTCGTTATGATTTTTTTGTTATTGGATTGTTATTGTAATAACAGAGTAATAACATTTTTAGTTAAATTTCGAACAAATCTTTGTTATTATTTTTTGTTATTTTAACAACTAATCCGATCATCCCAATAACAGTTGGCGGTATTCTTTCATAACAAAAAATGTTATTCTAAAGTTGTTTTGGCTCTCAACCAATATCAGACCAATAACAAATTTTGTTATGATAACATAAACTGTTATTAAACCCTTATTATTTTAACAGTATTTGTTATTTAAATGGCATGAATTTTGTTATTACCGTCTGCCCGGCTAAGAAACCTTTGGGTAATTGAAACTTTGGATAATCGAATCTATACTATATGTAATTTTATATTTATTGTTTTTTTTTTTTTTGTATATTTGGTATGGAAAAAATGATGTTATTGAAATGTATCATTGGATTTACATATTTATAGGGTTTACACTGAAACTTTACAGTAATCTCTACAGTATTTTTTTACCTGATTCTCAAACTTGAAGTCGCGTCTAAGCCAAAATTTCTCAAAACCCCAATCCTTCAACGATTTAGCCACCACATTTCTAATTCATGGAGATGCCCTATACGACCGACACTGACTAAAATCAGTGACTCCGCCATGTCTCGCTGAATGGATGCTGCTGCTGTGGCAACTGCCCTGTGGTGGACCTGTCCCATCAGACCTCCCCGCCGCCACCTCCCAAAGGGGTTTCTCTCTATCTCCCTTCCAAGTGACCAAGGACGGAACCTGATGCCAGCCAGCCACCATCCTTATAGCCACACAGAGTCGTTAAAAAGCGAATGATGAAGCTTTGGTTCAACGGGAAGAGGTTAAGGGGAGGCAGCAGCAGCAGCAGCAGAAAACCAGCTAATTGTGGTTGATTGATCACTAAATTTAATTTAATGGCATCGCGGACGTTCGCGCAAATAGATAAGTGCAGAAATGGAACGGCACTGGCGTGAGTGAGTGTGTGTGAATGGTGTGTTTGTGCAGGACTGAAAGCTTCCCACTAAGCGCACATTCACATGCTAGAAAACACACCACTAGTAGTGACTCACACGCGATTGGGTGGTACCCTTTTAGGTGGCGGCAATTCAATGACAGTAAGTTAAAAGGGTTTAGGAAGTTGTTGTTAAACAAGATTAATTTTAAAGCTGTATATTTATTGCAAGTTTTGACAACACCATATTTTTAAAATAAATAAAGCAAAATATGATAACATATAATTTCGGGTGGAAAATGGAAGCACAGTAAAAAAAAGTTACCGTAAACCGGGGTGACATTGATAGGATTTCAATTTATTTTTGGAATATATTCTATCTGGTAAAACATGTACAGTAGTTGGTCGGTACTGAGCGTTGTTTAACTGGGCTGCTTTTTAATTGGGCGCTCGATAACTGGGCCGTAGCCGTAGCAGACAAACGTCAAAAATCCAAAACATTACGAAATGACCTAAGGGTTAATGGAGCCTATTCAATAATCAAAAAAACTTTTTTCCAAACTTTTATTTCATTTCAAGTCACAATTCAAGAAATATGAAAAATAGGCATTGAAAATAGGGGCAAGGGGGGGGGGCTGAATGGGTTACCCTTGGTTTTGGGCTTTAGAAAGGATTAAGACCAACTGTAAGGCAAAGGTCTTATAAAGGACGTCAAATAACATCACCACACCGAAAACCACGTTTGAATTCATTGTATTTTTCAAATTATGAGAAAAAATGTAAATTTGTTGACAAAACCACGCAAATGTTGTTTATTTCGAGGTTCTCATTGTTATCCGAGCATTCGTTGGTGAAGGTTGTCTGAATCAACATGACTCGTCGCGTCCCGGCGCAAAACGCCGGCAATATTGCCCTACCTGCGGCTCAAGCAGGCAAAAAAGTGGGAATTTCCAAAAGGAAGGTTGAGGCCTCAACTGATGGCCAAAAACCGGGAATTTCCAAAAGGAAGGTGCTTTTGGAAGTGACATCGAACAGCAAAAAGACGAAAAAGAGCGACGGTACTGTACCGATGGATGAGGAGGAGGAGAACTCTTCGTCGCACGAGGAGCAGCTATTGAAGAACAACAAGTTCGCTGGACTGCCTGACGAGGACCAGGTAGCGGAAGCAAAGGAGAATGAAGTGAAACAGCGAAAGGAGAAACTGCCTCCTTTTTATGTGAGGCAATCAGCAGCAACGATCGACTTTCGAGCGGGGCTGGTTGAACTCATCAAGTCTGGGAAAGTCCTAGGCAACATTCGTCTGTGTCAGGACGGATTTAAGGTGCTGGTGCAATCCAGGCAGCACTATCAACTGGTCAAGGACTACTTGACCGAAAACGAGGCGGAGTACTTTACACATGATGTCGTCATGGATAAGCCGTACAAAATCGTCGTCAGAGGTCTGTACGACATGCCAGTGGAGGAATTAGCTGCCGAGCTAAAAGTTTTGAAACTGGATGTGTTGGCCGTGCACAAAATGAGCCGACGCAACAAAGACATTAAGTATCGTGACCAGCTCTACCTGCTGCATTTGGCTAAGGGATCGACGACGCTTCCTGAGCTGAAGGCAATCCGAGCGGTTTTAAACATTATCGTGTCGTGGGAGCGATACCGACCAGTGCATCGAGACGTCACACAATGCTTCAACTGCCTGGGCTTCGGGCACGGAGGTAAGAACTGCCACCTAAAGCGTCGTTGCGCCAAATGTGGTACCGATGCGCACATCACATCCCAGTGCATCCAAGATTCGCTGGTGAAGTGCCTCAACTGCAACGGTGAGCACTCGTCAACCGACCGAAAGTGCCCCAAGAGAGCTGAGTTCGTGAGAATTCGGCAGCAAGCATCGACGAAGAATCAGCCTCAGCGTCGTAGAACTCCTCCAGCCCTGGTGGAGCAAAATTTTCCACCTCTTCAACCGCGACGCCAGGTCCCGAACTTGGCACCGTTGCCGTTGGATCCCAGGAAGAGAGCTGAGATGAATCATCCACGGCCGGGTTCCAGCCAGGAGCCGAGGCCGCCACCACCGGGCTTCAGCCAGGAGCCAAGACCAACCCAAGAACCAGCAGTTGAGGAAAATGGTAATGATCTTTACACCTCAACCGAACTCCTCAATATTTTCAAACAGATGTCCGCTGCACTGCGTGGATGCAAAACCAAGACCCAGCAGATTGAAGTACTGATCTCGTTCGTCATCCAGTATGGATCGTAGGTCCCTCAAGCTGCTGAATTGGAACGCTTGCTCCATTAGGAGGAAGAACTTAGAGCTGGTGGATTTTCTTCGCGAGAAGGAGATCGACGTAGCTGCCATCACGGAAACTCATCTGAAGCCCGGTGAAAAAGTTTATCTGCAAAACTACAAGATCGCGACGCAGCTCGACAGGACCACCTCTGGAGGAGGAGGTGTGCTTGTCGCTGTTCATCGTGATCTCAAGCCACGCCGGCTGCCACACTTTAAGCTGGACATCATCGAGGCCGTTGGGGTGGAAATTCCCTCTTCGGTTGGCCCAGTACTCTTCATTGCTGCATACTGCCCACGTCAGGTGAATGCCAGAGATGGTTCAGCAGCAAAACTGAAGAGCGATATCCAGAAGCTGACACGGCGGAGCGCAAAGTACATCATCGCTGGTGACCTCAATGCGAAGCATGAAGTTTGGGGCAACAGCAGGAGGAATCGGAACGGAGTGATTCTGCACAACGATCTGCAAAACGGATACTACAACGTTGTGAGTCCGGATCGTCCAACGAGGGTGGCTCGGTCTGGGAATCACTCAATCATCGATTTCTTCATTACCAATATGGCTGAGAACGTGGCTCATCCTGAGGTGTTTGAAGAGTTGAGTTCTGATCACTATCCGGTGGTTGTGGAGGTTGGAGCTTCCGTTACTCCGCAGCGGCAACCAACCCGGAAAGATTACCACAACGTTGACTGGCAGCAGTTTCAGCAAGTGGTAGACAGCAACATCGACTATGATCAACACCCGGAAACTTCTGCTGATATTGATTGTTCGCTGGAGGTGATCCAGCAGGCTATCAACCAAGCAGAGGCTGCCAACGTTCGGGAGGTTCCTGTTAATTTTAAGGTAACTGATATTGACGTAGATACTAAACACTTGATTAGACTTAGGAATGTTTATAGGAGACAATATCAACGGACTGGGGACTATGACAAAAAGATTTCAGTGAACAATTTGAACAAAATCATACAAGACCGACTTGACAATATCAGAAATCAAGAATTTTCAAAACATGTAAGCCAGCTTGGGAATTATTCAAAACCATTTTGGAAACTTTCAAAAGTTCTTAAAAACAAACCAAAGCCTATTCCTCCTCTTATTGTTGAGGATTCTCCCTTGATTACATCCGAGGAAAAGGCAAATGCACTTGGGCTTCATTTTGTTAGTTCTCATAATCTTGGCGCTTCCATGACCAGTCGTAAAGAAACATCAGTTGCCAATAGTATTTCAACAATTAATAACTCTACCTTTGAATTTCCGGCAGATTCACATGTTTCTGGTGAGGAAGTCAAAGTTGCAGTAAAACAAATGAAAAATATGAAAGCTCCTGGCTTTGATAACATTTTTAATCTAGTGTTGAAAAAACAGAGTGATCAGTTCTTTCAACATCTAGCCAATATTTTCAATAAATGTTTGCAACTTGGTTACTTCCCTACCAATTGGAAGCTGGGCAAAGTCATACCAATTTTGAAGCCTCAAAAAGATCCAACGTCGCCAGCAAGTTATCGTCCCATTAGTCTTTTGAGTAGTCTGTCCAAACTCTTTGAGAAGGTCATCTATTCAAGGCTTTTGGATTTTACCAACGATAATAATATAATTTTGAATGAGCAGTTTGGCTTCCGCAAGGGACATAATACTGCTCATCAGCTTACGAGAGTAACCAAAATCATCAAGCAGAACAAGCTTGAGTCTAAATCAACTGCTATGGCTTTGTTGGATGTTGAGAAGGCTTTTGACAATGTTTGGCATGATGGTTTGATACATAAACTGTATTTATACGGTTTTCCAATGTATCTTATCAAAATTATCCAGCACTATCTTTCGGAGAGATCATTCAAGGTTTTTCTGAATGGGATTGCTTCTGGATTATTCAACATTGATGCGGGGGTTCCCCAAGGAAGTATTCTCGGACCACTTCTGTACAATATTTTTACATCTGATTTGCCTACTCTTCCTGGTAATGGTGTGTTGTCACTTTTTGCTGATGACACTGCCGTTATTTATAAGGGTAAAATAACCAGATATTTAGTTGGCCGTCTTCAGAAGGGTCTTGACGTTCTTTCCGAATACTTTGGCGACTGGAAAATTCGCATAAATGCAGCCAAAACTCAAACCATCATTTTTCCACTTTCCAAATCGGCCCGATTTGTCCCAAAGGATGATGTTTTGATTAAAATGAATGATGTTTCGATACCCTGGTCAAAGGAAGTTGTCTATTTAGGTCTCATACTTGACTCGAAACTTTTGTTTCGGCAGCATGTAGACAAAATATTGAACAAGTGCAGCATTCTCATCAGGTGTTTGTATCCTTTAATTAACAGAAAATCAAAGCTTTCTTTGAAAAATAAGTTAGCAGTTTACAAACAAATAATTTACCCCGTTATTGAGTATGCAGTACCTGTTTGGGAGTGTTGCGCTAGAACTCATAAATTGAAGCTCCAGCGTGTCCAAAACAAGGTACTCAAAATGGTGTTGAATGTTCCTGGCTGGACAAGATCAAGTGAGGTTCATGAATTAGCAGAAGTAAAAACGTTGGATCAGAAGATTCAAGAGAAATGTTTGAAATTCAGGGAAAAATGTGCTATTTCTGAATACCCCTTGATTCAAGGATTGGTTTAGTTTATGGTAAGTTTAAGTTAGTTTTAGGTTAGGTTATGTTTTCTTAACATTTTTTTTCCTCATTGTACCTAGTGTTACAAAAATGATAAATCATATACTTTTAAAGTTATGATAATGAACAGTGTTTAAATCACGAAAAGCAAACTAAAGCTGAAGAGCCACAGCTGACCACTTATTATGTAAACCAAATGTAATTATTATAAGAAAGATTCAATAAAGTATATTTAATTAAAAAAAAAAAAAAATCGAGGTTCTTAAATAAGCTTTCTCGAAAGTTAGATTGTCTGAAAAACTTTGTTCAATGTTTATAATGTTACCAGGAGCTATTACGAAGGTAATCAAACAACAACGGAACATTTAAATCATTTCGAAGCTTGCTGGTGGAAGTGTTAAATTAAAATCCACAGGGACAGAATGAGCAGAATGGACCACCCTTTTCCTGCCTAATAAAAACAATCAAAAGTTTGGTTTAATGGATTATATCGCTCCTGGTAGCTTCACAAATCACGTTTAATGCAACATTAGTTGATTATTTAGTTGTTTTGATGCTTATTTGTAAAAATAGTGTCTTATTTCAACATATTAAAACTATTTTCAAATTTTTTTGTTTTGATAAGTGACTATTTTCATAAAAGTGGTTCATGGAAACTAGTTAGAAATGTCCCTTTAATCTTCTATTATCTCCCTTCAACGTTTTATTAGACAAAATGGCTTATTTTCTAAAGTGGCCCATTCTGCCCCACACCCAGGAAAAGAAGCTGAAAAAACTTTTTTTTAAAGTGGCCCAAAAATAGTTTTAAGCTAAAAAATGTCATCAACCAAGCATACAATATTGAAGGGAACATCCCAAAGGATTAGCCTACTACACTGAATACATAAATTTTTATGTTTTTCAATTATTTTTGGCGCATTTTACTTAGGCGGGCCATTCTGACCCCCCCCCCCCCCTTGCCCCTACATTTGAGAAACTTTTATTTTTATATTTCATTAGCAAAATATTATGCATCGGTGGTCCCCTCGTTATTTGTCGTTCAGCCCAGTTAGCGAGCAGCATTCGGAGACTGGGCTACGTTCTCAGCCCAGTTACTGAACAAGTACTGTACTAGGGTAGGCCTCACAAGGTTTATGCAATATTTTTGAAAAAAAGTTTTTTCAATAGTGTTCAAAAAAATAGTTTCGTTGAAAATTCTTCTTTGAATCCCGGGGTGACCTGGGGTGATCAGATTTAAAGTGTTTAAATTTTATGTTTACGTTAAATTTACCCTCAACTTGGTTGCTGATAAAGTTTTTAAGAAAAAAAAAATCAATGTTTATATTTAGTTAGCTAAGTTTAAAATCTTTTTAACAAAATACATATAAATTTCAGGTAAAATTGTTAAAAAGTTAGAATTTTGCCCGAAATTCATTGAAACTTATTTTGATTCTACAAATATCAAATTATATTGTATTTTAAGCTTATTTCAAAGCACAAATCAAAAGTTTTCACATTTCATATGAAATTTGTTCTGCTGAAAATTCCTATAATTTCGTAGTTTTTGTTGAATTCAATCAAAAACACATAAGATTTATTATTTACAAACTAAGTTTACCCTCTCCGAGTGGAACATTGTCCAAAGAATCCGAAAATTTCAATTTGAAATCATGTTGATTGAGAAAATCGTGATGCTTTTAAAATATTAAAATAATGATAATCATCAACATTTTGTTAATTATAGTTAACTTACTTTTTAAACTTTTCAAAATTTTATGGAAACTTCTTCTAGAAGGGTAGATCTCACACACAAAATCGCGATAAGTTGCCCCAACCCCTCTTCGATTTGCGAGAAACTTTGTCCTAAGGGGTAACTTTTGTTCCTGATCACGAATCCGAGGTCCGTTTATTGATTTTTTTTTAACAATTTCTTCAAAAAAAATAAAAACAAAAAAAAATTCTTAACAATTTCACTTTTGACTAATTATTTTAGGTAAAATTACACAAAAAGAGGCAGCAGAAAAGGCCATCCATTGTTAGAAAAACATGCAAAGGGGCGAGGAAGACAAATATTAAAACTCCCGGCAATTTTAGCTTTTATTCAAAACTATTGATTTGGTGTCAATAATTTCAACAAAAAAATTTATCTAGTTGGATAAATTCAATTACAACAACGTCACAGTTATTCAATTCAACATTATTCTAAGAAGCCTTGCCAAGATTTGTTTTATATTGAGGTAAGCACTATTTTATACCTTATATGCTTTCTTAATCTGCAAAAATAAGATGATTTCTAACACTTTTAATTAGATGAAAAATATGTCATTAAAACTATTTTCATTACTCCATTGAACAGATATTTTCGAAATTATAACGATCGAAAGAAATATTTCAATGAGATTTTCAATTAATCTCTTACCAATTATTACTCCCCACTTCACCAGAAGAAAGAAGTTCTCGTCATAATTCCCAATGTCCAAATGCTCAAATAGCCGCTGAGTCCGCTGTCCACTGTGTGTGTGCCGTTTGTTGTCTGCGCACGCTGCAAATGCGATGAAGTACCGGTTATTAATTGCCATTTCGCATGGAAAGTTGGAAATGCTATTTAGCAGTTTTAGCTCAACTCTTTTTTTTCCTACTTCTTCTTCTTCTTCCAGGAAGATTTGTTTGTTTTAGCTGATGATGGGTTCCAGTTGGCACCGACCGTGGCGTGGGGCCATTCCATAATTGATGGCTGCAATTGAAGCCATTATTGAACCCGGGAATTGTCATCGAGGAGGCTTTTTACATAACTGTCAACAACTGCTCTGTTGATGAGGTTGCGATAAATTTTGAATGGGATGTCATCTAACTGTGCGCGGGTGATTTGATTTCTAATTAAACCGTTTGGCTTTGATGCAATTGATGATGTGGTGGAGATAGCACATGGACAGAAATGTGATAGAAGAATGTTTCGAATAACAAATTTTAACAGATTATTAAAATTTCAATTGAAACACGTAATCAAAAATTGTGGAATTATGTTTGCATTTAATTTGAAAACAATTTGAATTATACTCATAAATTTTCCATAACTGTTCATGCTTGGATTCCAAAATTCTAGATTAGGAGAATTAGGGTAGGGTAGTCATCAATGAGACACTTTTGGTTTTCAACTTTCAACGATTTTTCTATTTTTTTCATCAGCATATTTGAATGAGCTTTTTGTTGCATTTTTTTTCTTTTAATGTGTTCTAACATTGACCAAAATATGAGATCGATCCGACATCTACAGTCAGAGTTATTCAACTGTCTCATTGTAGACGCACTTGGCAGGAACAATGAGACAGCTGGGGAACAATGAGACACTCTACGAAAATCAACATTTTCCAAGTAAAACATCATGTTTTTGAATTGTTCCATTGCAGGTGACTTGCCTTGAACATTTTAGAGCAATTTTTCCAACATGATACTTTAATTAAAAAAAGTTATGCTAAAAAGTATTTAATTTTTGTAAAATCCATATATTTATACCAAATAACTTTGTATTTTTGGTTAAATGAAGTTAAAACTCTATAAATATGCCAAAAATCACTTTTAATTCATGTTTCGAAAGATTTCCATAGATTTTGAAAAGTTTAATGAAGAAAATTCAATGTGTCTCATTGTTACCCATGGGCTGAAATGACTGGTGGTGACTGGTGGAACAATGAGACAGCCCTGGATTCTGGGTATATTCAAAATTTTGGCCAAACCTAATGAAAGGATATTGTAGCCCAACTCAATCACTATGGAACGTCGAAAGAAATTTAAAGTAATATTAGTTTTGGTGTAAATGGCAGCCTACGAGCGAAAAAGTATTTTTTGACCATAATTTACTTTTACACCCCATAATCAAACATTTATGAATTACTTTTCAAGGGAGCGTCCATAACCAAAGCCACTAATATGGCAGACGTGTATCCAGTAGACACACCTTTCCCCCAAATATGAGCCTGATTGGTTGAAACTACGACTTGTGAGAACCATTTTATCATTGTTCCCCGTGTCTCATTGATGACTACTCTACCCTACAGCGCATTTTTTTACAAAACCCGTTTCTTATAACTTTTTTTCTCCCGGCAACACACCAAATTTTGGAAATTTAATCCTCTACAATCCTACCCATAGGTGGGCTTGAATCTAAAAATTCGCCAGAAATCATTTTTTCAACCAACTTTTAATCTTTTTAGAGCATTGGAAAGAAAAACTCTTGCAATTTTAGACAATTTTAGGGTGGGAATTGTGATTATATGCTTTACAAATGCTAAACAAATGTATTTTTTGTGAGGAAAAATTTGGCTATGTTTATCACAAATATTTTTATCATATCTATTTAAAAATAAGTATGCAGTAGAACATAGATTTTTTTAACTTAATTTTTTTAATAAAAATATTTAAATTTTAATTTACATACTTTTTATTATTTTTTTCGAACACGAGAAGTAAAGTTTTTTGGAGAATAAAAGTTTCTCAAAATGAATCCGATGAAAAAAAAAATATATACAGCAATTCCCCACGAAAACAGCATGATTCGAAAAAAAGTTCTCGGATTGGGTTCAAAATTTTTCCGGGGGTTCCTTGACCATTGAGGTAACAAACACCGTGTTGGGGTGTTCCGAAAAATGGTAATTTTCGTCGATTTTTGCAAAAACCATATTTTTCAAAAAATCATATCTTTGCACCAATTTAATCGATTTTAGCTGTCATTGGCGCAAATGAAAGGTTATTAGATAGGCTTTTAAGGAAAAATAGTTAGAAGTTTCAAAAATTGAGAATTTGAGGTTTGTGAAGGTCAAATCAAAACCTCATGTCATGCTCTTTTGAAGGTCTCGGGACTGAAAAGCCTATGTGTGAAAATATTTTTATCAGATTCCTTGGAAAATTTTACATAATATATCAAAAAATGGTGAAGTTATGTTTTCAATATACTAAGATATGATTTTTTGATAATTAATTTAAATAGCTAGAAAAATTAAATGCTAGAAATTATTTAAATATTTTATAAACGAGCAGTTCTCTAGGATTTCGGCCATTCGATTTTTTTTGTATTTTTTAATCCGACTGAAACTATTTTGGTGCCTTCGGTATGCCCAAAGGAGCCATTTTGCATCATTAGTTTGTCCATATAATTTTCCATACAAATTTCGCAGCTGTCCATATAAAAATGATGTATGAAAATTCAAAAATCTTTATCTTTTGAAGGATTTTTTTGATCGATTTGGTGTCTTCGGCAAAGTTGTAGGTATGGATACGGACTACACTGGAAAAAAAAGATACACGGTAAAAAAAATTTAGTGATTTTTTTATTTAACTTTTTATCACTAAAACTTGATTTGCAATAAACACTATTTTTATTTTTTTTAATTTTTTGATATGTTTTAGAGGACATAAAATGCCAACTTTTCAGAAATTTCCAGGTTGTGCAAAAAATCATTGACCGAGTTATGAATTTTTTAATCAATACTGATTTTTTTCAAAAAATCGAAATATTGGTCGCAAAATTTTTTCAACTTCATTTTTCGATGTAAAATCAAATTTGCAATCAAAAAGTACTTCAGTAAAATTTTGATAAAGTGCACCGTTTTCAAGTTAAATCCATATTTAGGTGACTTTTTTGAAAACAGTCGCAGTTTTTCATTTTTTAAAATTAGTGCACATGATTGCACACCATTGAAAGCTGAGAAAATTCTCTATATTTTGCTTCTTCGGACTTTGATGATACGACCTTTAGTTGCTGAGATATCGCAATGCAAAGGTTTAAAAACAGGAAAATTGATGTTTTCTAAGTCTCACCCAAACAGCCCACCATTTTTTAATGTCGATATCTCAGCAACTAATGGTCCGAATTTCAATGTTAAACTATGAAACATTCGTGAAATTTTCCGATCTTTTCGAAAAAAATATTTTCACAATTATTAAATCAAGACTAACATTTCAAACGGGCCAAACATTTAATATTACGCCCATTTGAAATGTTAGTCTTGATTTTAAATTTTGTGTTTTTTTCGAAAAGATCGGAAAATTTCACAAAAGTTTCATACATTAACATTGAAAATCGCTTAAATTAAAATTCCTGGAAAATTAAAAATACTTAAAAACTTAAAAAAAAACTTACAATATCAAAATACGTGGAAAAATAAAAATATCTAAAATCATCCCTTAAAAGAGCACTCAGCTAAACTTAGAAATATGTACCCTTCCTGTAAAGGCTTATGCATTGATCTCAGTTGAAAAGGTTCTCCAAATCTCTGAACTGCAAATGTAACATCCTGGAGCAGAACTGTTAAATTCAAATTAAAATCATTAGCATACTTAACAAACTTAAAAAAAATATTTCAAATACTTAAAATACTTACAAAATTAAAATAGCTAAAAAAAAATATTTTAAATTAATTCAATACAAAATAAACTTCAAATACTTTAAATATGTGTAGTACTTAAAAACTTTAAATACTTACAATATTAAAATCACTAAAATTATTTATATACCTAACATACCTTGAAAAATATTTTTTTAAACGCTTAAAATACATACAATATTCACAATATTAAAATAACTAGAAAAATTTAAATGCTTAAAATTATTTAAATACCTAACAAATTTTAAACACTTTGAAAATTTCAAATACTAGAAATACTAAAAAAACTTTAATAACTTGAAATATCAAAATACCTGGAAAAAATACTTAACATCATTAACATATTAATAATGCTTTAAATATAAATATTTCAAATACTTTAATACTTCAAATACTTAAAATACTATCAATGTTAAAATACCTTGAAAAATTTAAATGCTTCAAATTATTTTAATTCTTAACAAAATTTAAATACTTTAAATATGTTTAATACTGAAAAAACTCTAAATACCTACAATATTAAAATACTTGGAAAAATAAAAATATTTAAAATTAATTTAGTTCTTGATTTGAAAAGTAAAATCAGAGGATTTTTTTGCGTAAAAAAGTGAATTTAAAAATATGTAATACTGACCAAAGGCTCCCGTTGAAATCAAAACAATCAGGAGTTCTTTCATTAAGTTATTAATATATTCTCAAAAATTATCAAAGCACATTATTATAGCAGCCCTTGAAATGTTAGTTAGAATTGTACAGATAAACCGTTGAAACAAAATGGTTAGCATAACATAAATGAATAACAAATCTGTTATCAAAAAACACAAATATTAAAATCTGCAAAAAAAATGTTTTAAAAGAAGTTTTTTTATAAAATATCCTCAATATTCAATCAGATTGTTTTAGTTCGAATTTCTACAAACATATTTTGAGAACGAACACAAAATGTATTTCAAAATAGTTGACGAAATGTTCCTCTGCTAAAACCATCCAAAACCTTCACTCATTTACCACTTCCTTTGGCGTGTTACACCACGATCATTATCATCACCCAGGCCTCAAAAATCTCATTAGTAACGGTTTTCTGGGCATGGCAAGTCTAGAGCCAAAGCAAATGCCGATGAAAAATGAAACTAGAAAAAAAACCCGCTCTCTCTCTCTCTGTCGACACCCCCAACGAAAAGGTCCTTTTGAAGTACCACATCACCAGAACAAATCGAGGACCACCCTGGCAGCACCGACGGCAGAACCTAAACCGCCAGGAACGGAACGGAACATTTGCCTTTCCTCGGCACTAATGACAACTACTACTACTACAGAGGTATATCAACTCTCGGCAACGAAAAAAAGGACAAACGAGAAGTTCAAGTACTCTGACGAACCTCGGCCGGGGTCCCGTATAGATAGAAGATCTGCTGGCGGCATTTTCCGTTCCGTTCGTAGGCGGCCAACGGGCGCGAAAAGGGACAAAGCCATTTGCCACTGCTGGGTGGAAAGTGAGGAAAAGCCTCACTAGTCGTCGTCGTCGTCGTCCCAGTAGAGCAACGTCGTTACAGTTGACGACTTCCGGGTTTTCCCTACGAAAACACACACACACTCCCACGCTCTGGGTAGAACTATTTTTCACAATGGCGAAAGTGGCACTTTGTGGGTGATGGTTTGGAAAATTTTGGAGGTTTGCAGATGGTTTCGAAAACATCTTCGTGCCAAAAGTTGATATTGGATGAAAAAGATAGGGATGAGAATTATCATGGAGAGCTTGAATATTATACTTTGTTTCAAAAATATTGCGATTGACAAAATTTCATATTGTAAACAGACATTCTTTAAACTTGATTAAAATTATTTTCAAGAATATTATAGAATTCAAAGTTCCATATTGGATCATTTCCACACCCAGATTGAAATCAAAATTTTCTGATCAAGCTCAAATACCATTTAATCAAGCAAGACTGTCGAATTGCATCCAAATCAGACCACCTCCTTTTTGACACCACCCAAAGTTTCGCTTTTTTCGCAAAAAAAAAAAAACAAATTTTCAGTTCTGTTCAGCATAGATTTTAATTAAAGTTTTGATAACATTTTACATACGATTTCCAATTCCGTTCAATCTGTCATTTTTAGTTCACAAGATATTGATTTTTTGATGTTAATCGTGTTTGAAAATAATAATAAATCGAGATTCTTGCTTGATTTAAGGATTTTTTTGAAACATTCGAAACTGTTATTTTTTTCATTTTCAAAATATGTGATTAAGGATATCTGCTCCTGCAATAAATATTTTCGAAGGCTGAGAAAATTTCCAGTAAATTTTGTAGAATATGTTTAGGCCGTTGCAAATAATTTCCAAAGTTTTTGTCGAACCCCCACTCTTTTAAAAATATTTAGATTTTTTTGTGAAATTCCGTTTTTTTTTAATAAAACATTTTTTCGTTTCTTTTTCTTATCAACCAGAGGTTCAATCTCAATGTCTCGAAAAACGTTTTTTTTCAGTTAAAATTTAACTTTAAATGGCCTTTATCTTGAGAACGGTGCGCTTTATGTAAAGAAGTTTTCGATTGCAAAAATTTGACCCTAAAATGTTTTGACTAATTTTTTTTTAAATATAAGTCCGTTGCAAATATTTTTTGAAGTTTATGTCCCTCGCCTCTGACCAAAGTCGCGATAAAAAAAAGTTTTTGCGGTGCTTTGCATTGGAATTTCATAAAAATTCAAAATATTTTTAATCCAGCCCAAACATGCTAAATATGATTATAAATGCAGAAAATGCATTTCAAATTGTTTTCAGTTGATTTAGCTTCTATTTCAAAAATCATGCATCAATTTTCTATATTTTCAAGGCAATCCTATCATGAGAAAATGTCCAAAATAAGCGTTTTTAGTCTGTTTTGAATTCCCAGGAATTTTTCAAAATCAATAGTTCCTGATTTCCGTATTTTTTTTTAAATAATCCCTGTTTTCAGTAACGAAATAAGTATAATTAAATTGTAATACATAATGGAACTCAGAAAATTATGACCAATAAAATTTATTTAGGGGCCATCCATAAACCACGTGAACATTTTTTTTATATGTCAAACTCCCAGGATTTCAACATTGTCATGAAAAAAAAACAATAAAAAATTCATTATACAGTTGATACGCAATCATTAGTTTAAAACAAAATTAAGGTTTGACGAAAAATATTTTTTTGCAAAAAAAAACTAATTTGAGGGTTTTTAAATCGAAAATTCAACGAAATTCACACCAATTTTGAATAAACCCAAACATCTTAAAAATGATACTAAACGCAGGGGAATGCATTTTGAATTGATTTCAATTTTTTTTCAACAAGGCCTTCGGATAATCGATTTAAAAAAAACGACTTTTTAAGTACAACACCAAAACATTAAAATCCTCTAAAAAATTAACTAAAATATTTAATGGATTCTCCCAATTTCTTAGTATGTTACGTAAAATTATGCTAGGAATCCGATAAAAATATTTTTATTTGTCCATCCAACATTATGCATGTCCTCTGAAGGATAAGGCTGTCAGATGTTCAAACTTTGAGATCCGTTAGGAAGGTTTTCCGATTATTTACCTTAGCTATTTCCTGAGAGATCTGGAAATAGTTTTTGTTCTCATAAACGAAATTCGGTTTCAAACAATTTCTAAACTATAATTCAGGTCACAGTTGAATGACCTCAGGGTTGCCAGATCTACAAACTTTTAGACTAGCTCAGAAAATCTCTCGATTAGTTGAAAAAAATTAATACACTGAATTTTCGATGTTCGATGATTTTCAAAAAGTGTTGTTATAACGACTTTTCTAGAACAAATTGAACAAAAAATGTGGTTTTCTATAGGTTTGCATGCCTGTGAACCAGACTACATCATAAACTTAAAAGTGATGAAAAAGCAGATGGGACAAACTACAGGTCTCAAAGATAATGAAACGAAAATTTCACAAAACGCGTGCTTATTGCTTATGAGCTTTTAGCAACTTGTCATGGTGCCATAAAATCCTCCGAGCTATTTTATTTTATGATGCTTCGGACACCTTCTTGAAGGTGCAATTTATTGTTAGAGAGTGACAAAATATTCAAAAAAAAACTATAGATAATGCAAAAACAAGTCCCAAAACGTCCGGCCGACCTTTTCCGCAGGTCACTACGAGTTGTACACCCATTAGGAGGCACATTAGAGAGACCTCAAGTTTGGTTTCCGCGCTCGCCGCGGCCGGAACCTTGCCGTCGTCCCCACACAACAGCAGACAGAAGACAAGTAGAACCGTATAGGTCGGTCGGTTGGTCGGAGGCCGCAAATATACACTCATTAATCAAAACGGGTTGCCCGGCCGCCCCAAACCTGTGCGACTTGGCAAAAGAAGCGGGGAGGTCACCCATTTTCGAGGTTGTGTCCAAAACATACTCGCAAGTCGCGCCCCCCAAATGTCCCTTCTTTTCTATAGAAAAGTTGCCGGGCGAACGCTCGTTTGTGTCGTTTGCCCTGCGGAGTCAACTTGGAGGAACTTTGGACCTGGCCTGGTCTCATGCGCTCTGTGTATAGACAAAGTCAGAGGAACTCGCTCTCCAGGAAGCGAAAGGCTAATAAGTGGTAATTTTTTAATGGACTGGAAAGCAATATAAGCTCTCAACCCGGTCGGTCGGTGTGTTTCTGGCAGCTTGGTCTGTTGTTGAGCTTGAACTTCGAAGCTGTCCCTCGAGAGAGATACCACTCTACAGAGTTGCATGACGAATTCAAGGCCTCCAAGTCCAGGGGCATGGCCGCAGTTTTGGGCCATTGTTTCTAGTTTCGACCTTGCCACCTCGCCCGCTTCGAAGATCCTCATCCTCCCAAGCAGATTGGGCTTATGTCTATTTTTACGACAGTCCAAAGTGGGTGTGCAGAGAAGAAGGTTTCGAACATTTTCAAAACTCAGGACCTCTGCTCTCCGCTGGGGGTGTTATCTCTAGGCGGTGTGGCCATGAACGAAACGGTCGTGCCGGGCCCGGCGTTAATGGGGGAGAGGCACTGGTCCGTTTCTAATAATTTTAATGTCTCTGTTTCATGACGGCGGGGATCGTTTTTTCGTTGGTTTTTTTTTTTGTCTTCTTGGATATCTGGTGGAATTTCGAAGCCTTCCTGCAATTTTAAGCAGCGGCAGCAGCTGATGACGATAAGTATGGGAAAAGCTAGATATAAATTGGTAATTATTTTGAGCTATTATCACAATTAAGGAATGAACCTATTAAATCATCAATTATGAAAACGAAATTTTCTATTCTTCCTAGAAAGCGTGCTAAAATTGTTGAACTTTTGCAACCTGTCCGAGTGTCGTAAAGCCATTAAAGTAATTTGATTTTATGGTTTTCGGGACACCTCCAGGAACAGGTAGTTTATGGTTTTTCGAACCTGCGAGATTATGGCCACGAGCTGGTCAAACACAGTTGGTCAGTTACCTGCAAAATTGAAAAATCTCAGAACCCGAACAGAGGTAATAACTAAATTCATGCCATTTCAATAACAAATACTGTTAAAATAACAGAAAATGTTATGGAACATTCTTGAAAAATCAATGTTTTCATAAGAGTTCAATAACAGTTTATGTTATCATAACAAAATTTGTTACCGGTCTGATATTGATTGAAAGCCAGAACAACTTGGGAATAACATTTTTTGTTATGGAAGAATACCTCCGACTGTTATTGGGATGATCGGATTAGTTGTTAAAATAACAAAAAAAAATAATAACAAAGGTTTGTTCCAATAACAAAAAAAAATATAACAGCGAATAACAAATCTTGTTATAAATAACATCGAATAGTATTTTCAAATATTGAAAAATGTTATTCCCAAGAAATTTCCGTCTGCTCGGGAAACCGTAAAAATATAATAACAACATACAGTTGACTCCTATAAATGAAACCTAAAAACAAAACATTATTTGTATTTTTTGTTGTTTTTGCAGCAGATTTTATTTCTATGTTGTTTTTTTTTAAATGACGCATTTGAGGATTTAAACAATGAAAATGTCGATTTTAATCACAGTCCATGATTTCGTAAATAGATATTAAGTTTTTTTATTCGGATTAAATTTGGAAATGAATAATTGTCCACATGTAATATTTGTCAAAACAGCACGTTATATTAAACAAGTCTCCATAGAATTGTGTGTGGTGGTTAATAAAGAGCATGTAAATCAATTAAAATTTGTTTCATGATTAGATATCATTAATCAATTTTATATTTCGACTGAGTTGCACAATATTTGTATAAGATTATCTAAGTATATTTTAAAACGCATTAAAACTATGCTTTTTTGCAATTCCGTCGTGAAACTTTTCCTGTCATTCTTGAACGACGAAATAGCCTACTTTTCTGTACCAAAAATAACAGAATCGAATAGCAAAACTTTTCAAAATAAATGCAGAAAAGTTCTTTTTAGCACTGAAATGGGTGCTGAAAATTTCCACTTTTCAAGACAAGATTTTAAGGTAAATCTGAAAAAAATATATTTTTGTTGACTTTTATGTGGGAGAAAGTTTAATCTTCAAGTTAATTTATTCAAAGTGTTGATTAGTAGTTTGCCATGACCGGTGTCTCTTTGTATTAAAATTAAAATCTTAGGTTCATTTAGGAATTTGGACTTAGGATCATAATTTGTTAAAAACTTTAAATATACAAAATGATAAATCATATTCACGAACTGTATTTTTATTAAATGAATAATCATATAGTATTATTAAAAAATAGCATTGAAATTGTTTAACAAATTAACTTGGAAGAGTGCATTTATTTCCATCTGGTTCAGATATCTCGATTTATTATCAACTTTACGCTCGATTAAAATTAAAGCGTTTTCTATTGTATCAAAATATTTGCCAAACTAGTTTAATTGCTGAAAATTGGCTATAATGATGTTAAAAAAAGAAATAAATAATTGTAAAATATTAGAGTGAGCATAACTTGGAAGCTCATCGTTTCGTGTTCAAAAGAAGTATTGAGCAATTCCATGCCAAATAGGGAATCGGTTGTACCCGACCCTCTCCGATTCCAATGAAACTTTGTAAACATGTTATCCTACGCTTATATAATCCATTTTTGTGTATATGGAGCCAGTTCCACTCGATAATGACATTTGAAAAGGGCGAAAGTGTTTTAAATATTTTTGTAATTCGGAATTTAAAAATTTCTGTATCTCGAAGCCGTTGCATTGTATCAAAAAGTGGTCAGAGACAAACTTGTAGGAAATTTGACGGGCTTTCCGAAAAAAATACACTGAAAGAAAAAAAACACTGTAATTTTACGAGATTTTTCGATTTTTAAGTTTAAAAGTCAAATTTGAGGAGGAGCCCACGATTTTTTTTCGTTCAAAATTTTTGTGATGATAGCCTAAAATGTTACAAAAAGACTCACGAAAAATGCAGGATGGAGCAACTCACCTAAAAAAATACAAAAATCATTTACTGAAACTGTTTTTTTTTTAAGTGCTCTAAACGTCAAAATTTTCAAAAACCGATAGTGGGAATCGATTCTCCAGACAATTTTACATAAATTCTCCATATCGACTACTGTCCTAAGTCCAATCCTTGTGAAGTTACAGCGGTTTTAAAAATAAAAATGTTGAAAAAATAGGTTTTTTGATGGTTTTTTTGCAATTTCTATATGACAGACTTGATTGTTCAGTCTCGTAAATATTTTTACCGAAAAGCTCGTCCAATTTCCCATAAGATTGTCTTTGACCACTTTTCAAAATAACTCATTTTGAATTCGGAAAGCCCGTCAAATTTCCTACAAGTTTGTCTTTGACCACTTTTTGATACGATGCAACGGCTTCGATATACAGAAATTTTTAAATTTTAAAAATATTTAAAACACTTACGCCCTTCTCAAATGTCATTATCGAGTGGAACTGGCTCCATATACACAAAAATGGCTTATATAAGCGTAGGATAACATGTCTACAAAGTTTCATTTAAATCGGAGAGGGTCGAGGAAAAAGTACCTGAAAAATTCCTGTTTTGGGCTGGAATTGCTCTATTGAAAATATAAATATGTAAAAATCTGGCATTTATACGAATTTTTTTTTATTTTAAAGGTAAACAAATTTTGGCTTACAGTTATACCTAAACCAATTAAAATATTTTCAAAATGTAATTTTTCTTATAACTAGGAAGATGTCGAAATAAAATCTCGAATGTATAAATAATACAAAAACTAACATTATGAATAACTCTACGAAAATATTTGTTCCTGATTGAAAATAAACTGAAAATTGAACATTGAAAATTCATATACAACACATTCCCTCTACAACCCATTCGACAAATCATCAAAACTCAAAACAAAAAAAAACAGCTATAATCCGGTTCAGACGTTTTCCGGCAATTCGACCTTCCCTTCCGTCCCGACCTTTTCCCAGCAAACAACAATTATACGTCATTACGAAATACTCTCTCAACTCTGTGACATTGGCACTCATGTCAAGCGGAACGGTTTCGTGATTATCTCTTCACAACATTGAGCCTTAAGCATGGATGCCTAGATTCCGGGGACCGTTCTTGCATTTTTTTTCCGGTTGTTTTGGCCTTGCCTCAACATCTTGTTTTGCCCGCTGGTCACAAAAGATTTTACTTTCCTCCCTCCCACTCTCTCTCTCCCCCTTCTCGTCACCAAAAATTCCATGTTCCAACTTTTAAGGTTATCTTTTTTGTTTTTTTTTTCTCTGTCTCTTTCAAGTCAAAAAGTGATGATAGCTCAGCAGATGATGGAAAGCAACATTTTTGTACGGATGTTAACCTTGACCTCTGTCTCTCTTTTGCAATGAAGACAATGGCTATGCACGCCGAAATTTGGCCATCCGCACAAGAGCTCTTACACAATGGGAAGAGAGATAGAAAATAGAAACACCAACAAGAAGAACACCAAGAAAGTTGGTGACCCGTGCTGCTGTTGTTGTTGTTGAATTTCGCGAGATGGCGCTCTAGGTT
This sequence comes from Culex pipiens pallens, assembly GCF_016801865.2. NCBI lineage: Eukaryota > Metazoa > Arthropoda > Insecta > Diptera > Culicidae > Culex > Culex pipiens. The sequence goes on from NC_068938.1 coordinate 201,443,544, forward strand.
GGGGGGCAACGCTCAAAAAGTTAGTTGTTTATCTGTGAAACAGGGTATCTGTGCCTTATATTGGATTTTACTAGAATTTGACCAAAGAACAATAATAGTGTTTTAAGCCCTTTAGTTCCTTTCTTGACATAATAAATATTCATTAATTAATTAATAAAACAATAAAACGTGCCAAATGAAAAAATACTATTTTCTTTTACACAAATAGAAAATAAACGTAAGCACGGTGTGTTTCCTCAAACAATTAAGAAACAATTAAAAAAACGGCAAGCCTGATATTTAACACCATGACATTTTTAGGGTGAATAGAAATATTTCGTCGGAGGGTTTAGAATAACTTTTTCTTGAAGTTTATTGTAATGGATTTGATAGGATATTCATCAGGAAAATCAATAAAAATTGATAAAAAAAAATGTGTACATATTGGTCAATGCATTAAAAGACTCTAAATTACAAGTTTTGCCAATATTTTAACATCACCAAAAAGCTTTTAAACGTAAATTTCCCGGCTTTCTAGCTTTCTTAGAAATAACACCAAAAACATAGCTCAAATTACCTTGAAATCAAATTACCGGCGCAAAATCACATGAAAATTTATTATAAAATCGAAATCAGCCGATTGCACAATGACTTTTTTAGACTTAATCGATGCAAAAAGATTGTAGGAAACAGTGAAGTTGTGTGCGAAATTTTCTTTTTTTTTTCATTAATTTGAAAAACCCTTCTTTTAATAAGATTTATTAGGGAAATAAAATTCAGAAATATGCCCTTTCTTTTAGAAACATTCAAATGATATAAAAAACGGTGATTCTCTTTGATTTTCATAAATCTTGTTAGTTTACACTTCATTTTTATAAGAATTGAAAATTTAACCGTACAAAGAAATGTATTTTTTTTTTGAAAATCGTTAAATTTTTAGTAACACTTGAAAATTTGAAGATATCAATACAACAATTCAAATTCAAATAGATTGTTCTTTATATATGATTTCAAATTAAAAAGAAGAGTAATTTTTACGTCAACTATCAAACTGATTTAATAATTTAAGTACTTGTAGTTAAAAGAAAATTAAATTTGTAAGAATTTCATTATTCTCTGAACATGCACCTTTTTCGGTAAAACAACAACAATAAACGTTTCTGAGGAATGGTTCATGAAATGGAATTCTAGTGAATGAAATGCTGGGGAATAGGATACAACCAGCAATATTCGACGAATTTGGATAGACATTTTGCGTCAAAGGGAATTTATCTTTTAAAATTGGAACACACAATTTGCTATAAATGACAATTTTTTTTAAATTTTCATCATAAAATGATCCCTAAACTTATAATTTTGCAGAAAATCTCTAATTCTTTCTAATATATTCATTGAAAAAATCATTGCAAGACCAATTCCCCGAAGTCTGTTTTTGAAAATTTTTCAATAATAACATTAAAAAAAATTAAATGGTCCATTCGAAATGTGTGTAAGTTTATTTTTATTTTTATGTTATTAAGTATTACCATGTTCAATTTTTTTTAAAGATTTGCTTTCCTCCCTGTCCCTTTAAAATTTTCAAAAAAAAATCTGTGGGCTAAAAAAATAAATTATTGCTCGAAATTGATCTTTTCAAATTGAACCGTTTATAGACTTTTAAGAATGCATTCTCTAACCGTAATTTTTCTTTTTAATAATTTTTTGAATCTAAGATTCTGGACACGGTAATTGTTTCTTAACAATTTTATGAGACTTTTTGATTCTAAATCCTTTAATTACCAACACCTTATCCCTTTAAACCCACAACTTCGACCGAGGAACAAAAATTTTAAAATAAATTTGTAATGGCCAAACATTTCTCATTTTTTTAAACATGTCCATGAAACCATACATCAACTCTCCTTCCAAATGACTGGGCAAACAAACTTATTTTTTCCAAGGATCGTCCAACAAACCTTCACTGCGCTTCAGTTGACTGCCCGCGTCGTCGTCGTGCACGAAAATTGGCCCCAAAAAGTTGTTTATCGATAGAACATTGGGCGGGATGAACGAAATTGCATTTGCCGGTCGCTCAACTCTGTTTCAACTCGCAGCGTGTTTTTCAGCTCAAAATTGAAGAAAATCATTATAAACATAGAGCCAACGACGGCGGTGGTTATGCTTCGCTTGGCAGGAGGCATCTGCTTTTTGCCGTTATCTATGTCTTTCTCTCTCGTCGGCACTCCTTGTTGATCCTTGAGGATGGCCGGTTGATGGCCAGCAGGGACGATTTGCATGGTTTATCTCGTTTTAATTGCGCATTCTTCACACACAGTGAAGGTCAGCCAGCAAGAAGTCATTTGGAATCACTTAGCTCCTGCTTTGGGGGAATTAGTTCTGCCTACGGTCTGGAAAGAGAGGGCGATTGTGTTTGAACTGTTTTTGAGAAAAAATATTTAAAAAAGTGATATTTAGTAGAAAGTTAACCATAAAAAGCTAAAAAGTGTCTCTTGTGAATGCAAAAAAATAATATCTTATAACGTCAAAGCTAGAAGATATTTTATGAAAGCAATAAAAAAAACACTAATTAAATACGCTATGGGATCACGCCAAGATTTTTACAAAAATCACCTTAAGCAGTAATAATCAACAAATTATGAAAAAGTTGAAAAGTTGCCAAATGAACATCAGCCATATTGTGTTGTTGCTCAAAACGACGCTGTCGTGCTATCTTTTCCCGAAAATTGGTTGAATTTGGTTGCCAGAATTTTGAGTTACAATAACATATCCAGATTTTTTTTTGAAAAGGTCATATAAGCTATTGTCTTTCATATGTTCATAGAACCTAATAAAAAAAATCGAGATATGTTTACGGTAGCCGGGAATGTGCATGTGTCAAACGCATTCTGACCTGAATACCCTTTGGACGGTTGTCGCACTTTCAGTAGGGGAGATGGGGGTAAGACGGCCACCCTAAGGGAGAAGTCTAATAAAATTTACAAAACAGATTATTTTGATCTCAAATTACGTACATATTGTTCTACTACAAGTCCATTATAGAAATGACATAAATTAGTTGGTCTAAAAACCAATTTTCAATACTTTTCAGAAATTTAAAAAAAAATAATTTAAATCGTATATATATGAAATACGTGGGGTAAGACGGCCACCCATGTGGGGTAAGATGGCCAGTGCTATAAATTAACTTAATTACTTTGCTAAATCCACCCAAATACCTACATGGATGGTTCAACAGACTTCTCTGAACATCATAACCAAATCATAACTATTTTGGTTGAAAAAAATCAGGTTTCAAATGTGAAGAAAAATGCTGTTTAAAAAATTTCATATTATTGCGACCACATTTTATGAAAAACTATGAATTTTTACTACACAACAAACACAATTTGATACAAAAAAATAGTTTGTGTATTTCGATTAGAATAAGTAAATCAAAATTATGTAAACAATATTAAATTAGCGATTTTTATGAAAAGTTTGATAGGATTTCATACTATTCAATGAGTTTTGCTATATCACAGTAAAGAATGTTGTCGAAACGGTAGTTAACAGCATTTTGATTAAAAATGGATAGTTTTATTGAAAATGCTTTTCCTTTATCTACAAATATGTCTTAATAGTCAAAAACCGTCAAAAATATAACCTATATCAAATAAAATCTACAAATTACGGGTGGCCGTCTTACCCCCGGAGGAGGTAGCCATCTTGCCCCCAAATAAATTACTTTTTTAAACATTTTTTGTAAACAGTTCATCGCATTTTTTGAACTTTTTCGAGGGACAAAATCTAGGGAAAACTTCAATTTAACATGAAAAAATATTTGAAGACAGGAAAACATATTGTTATTTAACAAAAATGCCTAAGTAATTCATGAAAATTACATCCAGTTTCAAGTTCAAAAATTATTTGTTTATTTTGAGCTATTTTTATACTATTTCAAACAATATTTCTGGCAAAGGTGACTCCATATGCATTATTTAGCATGAGGAACAGTATTGCTAAACATTTGAGTAATATTCATTAGTATACTTATTAAAACAGTGGGGTGGCCGTCTTACCCCGCCTGGCCTTCTTACCCCCACCTCCCCTAACAACAATGCACGAAGTTTCTATTAAATATATCAGGATTGAAATAGAATTTTGGGGGTTCTTAACTCAATTTGGCCCAAAATGCACGACAATTACGAGTAAGACAAATTAAAATCAATTTTGCATAATTTGATATTCCATATTTTTTTAAACTGTTAACAAAAATTTAATTATAGAATATTGAACGCTTTTTTACATTAAATATGCATCTTTTTTCCTGTTTGTGTTTTTCTTTGAGAGCAGCCATGAGCTCGAATTCTCTTTATTTCGCAGAAACGGTAATGCTTTTCGTTACTTTTAACAGATCGTTTTTTGTACAAAAATCACTTTCATATGTGTTTACTTAGAAACAGAAACCTTCTTCAAGTAATAAAGTGATTTGTATTTTTTTTACATCTTCAACCCTTTCAGGCCTGATAGGTAGGTTGATCCAAAAATGAAAATTTCCAAAAGTAGCCTATAATTTTCATATAGTTGTACGAATCTTTTTCCAAACTTTCACATTTTTTGCCTTTCTTACTAAAGAGGTATAGGGTTTTTTAAATCCAGACTTGAAAGGGTTAAACAAAGTCCAAAATGTTTTTCGACTTTGTTCAATGATTAAAAAACATGATTTAGAAAAAAACTTAATTACTTAACAGATTCAGACCTTCTTGACAGCATTTAACGTAATCAATGAAAAATATTCAAATATATTTTAAGAGAGAAAGAAAGAGAGAGAATATCTTAAATCTTAAAAAAAGAGTAAAGAAAAAAATCCAAAAAGTTTTTTTTTAAATATGATACCTTTTTGCCTTTCTCACCTTACTGAGGCAAGGCTATAAAATCACTCGAAAAATGAACTTTTTAATTCGACCTCCTAGACCTACCGTCATTTATACATATCGACTCAGAATCACCAGCTGAGCAAATGTCTGGCTGTATGTAGACATGTGTATCGAATCAATGTCACTGGAATATCGTAACTTACTGTGCCGTTTTTGACCGTATTGGCCTCATTCGATTCGTCCTGGGGTCCCATAAGTCCCTTTTGAAATTCATAAGATTTAGTAAAGCACATCAAAAGTTATACTTAAAAAACTGCTGCATATAAATTTCACAATTTGCAAAAAATGGGTGGTTTTTGCATGGAAACCTGCCATATCGTATATTTTTAGAAAGGTTTTGAAGTCACCTTTCTTGTGGATTAAGAATTTTCAAGATCTGACTTACCTATCTAAAATTACAAGCAATTTAAAAAATGCTCTGAATTTACAAAACCTCAATCAATTTCCCCACGGCGGTGTATGTACAATCTTGACAAAAAGTCTGTAGGCAGTCTGTTTTTTTTTTCTCATCACTTAATTTTATTAGGACCTCTTTGGTGCTGCGATCACGTTAGGGGCGATCCATAAACCACGTGGACACTTTAGGGGGGTAATTCATGACATTCATGACATAAACAAACCAAATCACAACTAGGTATAATATATTCAATAATGAGCTTCCGCTAAACGCAGCATAAACTTTCCCAGCACCACAAGGATAAAGCATTGAAAGCGTGCCTTTTCGAACAGGTAAGCGACGCTACGAAAGCACAGGACAAAGGATGTACGAAAAAGCTTATGCTGCAAGCATAAAAGCTCTATGGGGTAAGTCGGTGCCGCACCATCTATGTGTCGTTCTGCTTTAGAACAAGACGGAATTGTTCTAAATATGGTAAGAGTAGGTTAAGTTGTGGTAAGAGTAATATTACGTTAGGAAGAATTTTCAACCTTTTTTCTCTTTTTAATTACATTGGGGGGAAGATAATTTAGAGCTTTGGTGTCTTAGAAACATTTTTTCTGAATAAAATTTAGAGCATTAAAAAACACGTCTTTTGACGAAAGGAACAAAAATGGTCGTTAGCTCTTATTGTTTAAAAGTTAGAGCGATTATATTTTTATGTAAGGTCTTGTCAAATATGTGCATATTTTTTTGTGGAAAAAATTTGAAATCCATTTGAAAGCTTAAGACTTCTTTTTATGTACAAATATGCAAAAATCATAGCAGGGTTTTTTTTTAGTAACTCAAATAAAATTGTTGATATATTGCCAATTTCAGATATTTTTACTAAGTGAAAAGGCAATTGTGTATAAAATTGAAACGAAATAAATTCTAGGTGCCTAAATTTAGCTTGATTATAATAAGTAATAAAAGTATGATCCAAAGGCAAACTATTACATTTTTCACAAGAACTCCGCAATGAATGCCAAATTATTATCATTCCATAAACGCAAAACGCTCGAATCGCATGAAAGCTTCCATAAATTTCAATCCAAATATGCACACGAAACTGGAAGCATAAAGTGAAGCCATGCAACCCACTCCGGGTCCAATCTGACACGGTCGGGTTGGTTTTGGCTCGTGTTTTTTAGGAGTGGGACGCTCTACTTTTTTTTGTCATCGTGATATTACATTATTATTACCATCTCTCAGTCCCGTTCCGGGGATGGTGATTCCGGTGATGTTCACCAATCCCCGGGCCGCACACTTCACTGCACGGGACTGATGATGATTTTCCCATTTTTCACGACTGACTGCCCCCTTTGATGCAACGACAACGACGGTGGATTGCTTTCTGGTGATGGTGCTTCAGCTTTTTGCCCTCAATGCCTGGGCGCGTTTGAGTAATACACCTTTCCAGGTGAGTTTGCTTGGAAGTAGCAGGGATTTTCTGGAAGAATATATTTTATGTTGAAAAAATGGTAATATTCTTGTAATAGTCCAGATAAAAGAAAAATGAGAATCATTTTTCCTTATCTATGCTCATGATTATTCATCATTTGAGACTTTTAGCATCATACTCCCATCACTGTAATGAACTCCTACCACCGAAAAGAGGGTCCCTTCAAAAGAGGAAATTAATTTGTTTCAAATCACTGTCACTAATTCGGCTGTAAAATTAAAAACGCTTAATGCATCGACACGTGACGGCCGTCGAAAAAAGGGACCACCACTGCCAATCCAGCTCGTACCTCTTAATTAGGATTGGCAGCTTGACTAGTCCCTCCTACCCTAGAGGGTTTCACGCACAAACCAGGGGTTGCTGCTCACTTCCAGCCAGAGGGGTGTCTGCCCGTCCACAAATTGATAAACTTTACCAATCTGCTGTGGCCACTTGAAAAACTTCCCGACGGTAAATCACCAGATTTCCACTTTAAAAACCTCTTCAAACATTCCCATGGTCGTATTACATTTCCAACTATTTACACATCAATTAATTCGTATAATAACTTCCTCCTGCTGCGCGCCGATCCTCTCGAAGGGTTTCTTCCAGGAGCAGAGGAACAGCTGAATCAACAACCTTTCCTCCTTCCTTCAGGTCGAGGTAAATATTGGCCAATGAAGAGCCGGCACACAATGGAGAGTTATGAGCCTTTTAAATTTTCTTTCTTTTTTGGCAACCTCAAGGCACTTTCTTTTCATACTTTTAACATTTTTTTTCTTGCTTGCAACTCATCTGCCATTCATGATGATCTTTTCTACGGCTCTGCTCGAGGGTAATCCTTGATTTTGGGAAAGATTTTTTTTTTTTGCTTTTCCAGATGTGCAATCCTTCTGGCGATTGAAGATTGGCAAGACGTGAAATTAAGGTCATTAAGATGACGAGATCAATTTGGAATTTGATCCCTAGCTTTCGATCGTGGTAAACCTTAACAATTGTTTTGGATTATCATTTATGGTTAAGAACCGCAATATTGCATAACATATTTATCATCCAGCCAGCATTACCAAATTATTTATTGAATAATGAACCGTCGAAATCTCAATTGAAAGTTTTTTTTAATAACTGACAGCAAGTGCGTATTCTGGACTTCGCCAAAATTTAATGTTTTTCGCCAACATTTAGTCAAATTTCAATTTATTTTCAATGGTTGAAATGATCTTGATAAAATTAAGCATAAGCATAAGCGTAAGTGCCCACCCGCAGTTGCTACTCCGTTATTGACCAGGACCTCCAGAAGTTACATCCACGAGCCGTGGAAGATAAGTGGGAGCTATCTTTCCTCGCTTCGCAACTTCTCAAAGGCCCCTATCATGCTGATCAATACCGGCGCCGGCCACGACCAGTGGTAGGGTCACGGGGAAGTGGATGGGAATGTTAGTCCGATACATGAGTGAAAGAGACCGCCCAATCGACTGCATCTCCGACAAAGTATCACATGAGTTTTGAGGGGGTTAGTAGATGGGTATGAGGTCAGGATTCACGAGTGGCAGTGATGTGACCATGAGCATTTTGTTAATCGGTTGAAAATTTTAAATCTTAGGCAGCCGGCTGCGGAAAGATAGATAATTGATTATTTAAAAAGTTTTTTTTATCGAACGCGTGCCAGCCGAGCAGTAGTGCTATGGGCTGGACTTATCAGTATATTTTTACAATTTAGATAACGCGAGCAAATTTCAAAAATAGTAAATAAATGACGCTTTACTCTTCATAAAATCGATAGTTTGATGAATTACTTAAACTGCCCGTTGGAATAAATTTTTACGATCATTTACGACGAAAATTATCGCGAAAAAACAGAACTGCGCGTCCCCAGAAGCACTGCACTTATCAGTTGAAATGACCTTGACAAAATTAGGCAGAAATTTCTTATAGTTTCAGAAGAAATTGATAAAATACTGAAATACCAAAATGTGGTATCCTGACTTTTACACAAATTCAAGAAATTTCTTTAGGAGGTGAATAAAAAAAATTAAATCAAGTTTGAAATTTTCTGTTTTCGATGAAAACATTTGCTTTGGTACATCATTTTAGCGCAAAATTAATTACCTTATCGGGGGGGAAAGTCGAATAATGTTCGAGTGACTGAGAGCACCCAAGAAAATTACACAAAAAAATATTTGTTGTTGCCAGATCACGAAAAAAATCAAAATTATGTATTAGCGTAGTTCACGGATAAATAAAAAAAAACAAAAGGTTTCAATTTCGTTTACATCAACCGGAATTTTAAAATTACTGCGACCCCAGAAGCAATCCTAAAAAATGTAAGATCTTTTGATTAGGGTTTGGTTGCTCCAGTTTTGATTTGAAGATAGTATGGAACTTTCCCAAAACCCTGTAAAATTTTCGTTTTCTTAAGAATTTTTAAATAGTTTTTGATCCGAGTGACAACTTTATAGAACAACACAATGCGCTAGGATTTGATCTCGAAAAGATACAGGATTTTTTTAAGTTAACTTTCATCGGCAAAATTTCAAAACATGTTAAGAAAACATAACCTGTTGTTCTATAAAGTTATTCCTCGGATCATAACCTATGAAAAATCCTTAAGACGAGAAAATGTCATCCGTTTGAGAAAAACTTTCTAGAAGAAGAATAAAAAGGTAAAAAATAAATCAATTGAATTGATTAAAATCCAATTCTTATTTCAGATCAAAACAGGAGCAACTAAACCTTAACAGAATAAGCTTAGATTTTCAGGCTTGCCTCTGGGACTATAGTGCTTCTAAATTCCGGTTAAAGTAATCGAAATTGAACACTTTTGTCTTTTTCATATATCCGTAAACCACGCTATTATGTATGTAAAAAATCAGTAGGATCTTGCAAATTTATTTCATGTTTTTGTCCTCCACTATCAAAATTTCATTAAAAAAATTATAATACAAAATTACGAAAATTATTAAACTTCAATAAAAAATATAACAAACGATTTTAAACTAATCAGAAAGTTTTGTTTTCATTATTTTTTAACTGTCTTTGTGCATTTTCTTAACCACAAGAATTAAGTGGTTGAAACCTCTCAACAGAGGAATTCTATTTCTGCTTATTAAAAACAGTGAGGATATTTATCACTGTTTATTTCTGATGAAATAAATTAAAACCAAGAAAATTTAAATTGAAATTAATACTAAAACTTTAAACTAATAATTGAATGATAACTCATACAAAAAACTTGCAACTATTCTATTCTATTCTATTCAAAACTCTTGTTAAGGGCTGATAATGAAAACATTACAAAATAACCTTCATAAAATGCACAAATCGATGCCTCTGCGCTCTCTTATGCTAACTAGATAGGAAAACCAGCAAGCTTAGTAAAAGAGAGCACAGAGGCTGAAAAATCATTGAAAGATCAATAAAAACAATAGAGAACACATCAAATCAAAAATAAATTCTGGAGTTTTTTGTAAAAGGTCCTATAAAATATGAAACACATTCGCTTATACTGCCCTTGATCGCATAAATGTCCCATATGCATTTTCATCGTTTTTGAGTTATTGATGCAGTTTGGTTCAAAATCATGTGCTCTTTCAAAGGAGCCTACATGTACTTTGTTCTAGAAATCAGGAGGAAATCCTGTTTTTTTTTTCGCGAAAACTTAACACGTAGCCTTATGTGTGGGAAGAACTTCAAATGCGTTTTTCTCAGCTTGCTGTTTTTGCATATGGGACATTTATGCGAACATGGGCAGTAAAGGACCATTTTTAAAAAAAAAACTCTAAGATTATTCCTGAACGTTTGAACAATGGTCTCAAAAAATACTTCCAAGACAAGTTCAAATTTATTGCAAATCATTATTATGAAGAGCTAATGTACTTATCTAAAAAAGTTTATTTTCTACAGCAAACATAATCCTTCAATAGATTATTAATGAGTGATGGAAATTTTAGAGTTTTTCTTAAACTTGAAAATTTTATTGGAACATAATATTGCGCAATTCTCACTAACTTGGACTTCGCACTAAATTATTGCTATCGATCGCACTATTGCGACTTTTCAAACTGGCTTGGAAAAATTAAAATTTTCGCAAAAAAGGTCAAAGCGAGCCGCGGTTGCCGATCGTTTTTCAGCAGTTTAAAAGTGCGAAACGTCCAGTTTGGTGGAAACAGCGACTGGAAATGTGAATAAGCAAAAGCTGGTTGCCTTGTTTTTTGAAATGTTGTTGCAAAAGTGCGAGAGATAAATGCGGGCAAAATCCAAGCTGCAATGAAAGGATCAATAATTTAATTATAATAATTTTTATTTTTTTTATGATATTTTATACAAGCTCAGGCTGACAGACATGAAACTTGAAAGTAATTAAGAGTATGAAAATTTTACACAGGCATTACCATAATCATGCACCGCAGATTGTTCTTACATATTTTGCTTAATATATCGTTAACCTGGGATTTCCTGTTTAAATTTGTTTTCCGTCGGAAATTCCTAAAAAAATACGAATATTATAATCATTTTGGCAAGATATTACAAAATATCAATAACAGAATATCAATAGTTATTTGAAATTTTGGGATTCAAGTTTAATGTTTCAATAAACCCAAAAATGCACCCATGTGGTATTTAAACAAATGAATGTATTTCTAAAATGTCCTTCATACGATCCAAATTTTGCTGCAAAATAGGGTGAAAAATGGAGCTTTTTACGCCGTCGGGTTCTGCCTTTCGAAAATATTACTTTTAATGTAAAAAAGGTAAATTTTGGCTGATTTTAGCGTGACGTACTTTATGGATGAAGCCCAAGATACTTTAGAAGAGCAGTAAACTTCTCGTTTCTGCCCACTTTACAATCCTTCTAAAACTGGACTGGCGCAAAAATGATTTAAAATCTTAACATTGCAAACATTGAAAATTATAAATTGATTAACGTATATTCTGCAAACATTACCGATTTCCTAGAATATCAGTTAAAAACACAACATCAATATTTACGCAAGAAATGGCCGAACCAACAACCGATTTCCATATCACCCCTTCCGTTTTTTTTTCTTCTGCATCGATTATTTTTCCAGATCAGATTTCACTCAGCAGTGACTCCAGTCTGCGATGAAAAAAAAATCATTTTCCTATAAAAATATTATCCTTTGCATTTTTCTTACATTTTTTTTCGCCTCCTCTTCTCCACTCCCATCCATTTCCCTACAGCGACTTTTTTTCTCTCAAAGCCTTTTGCCAATACCAAAGTAGGCTCGTCTTTACTTTTCATGGGAAACGACCACACCAACTCACCACCCACCCCCGGAAGGGTAAGCGGGGTGGGGTGGTGCTTCCGTAAAAGCATAGGCCTACTTTCGCCCTAGGGGTGAAGTCAACGCGTTGGGTCACCACCCAACGGGCCACGTGGATGCACACCAAAAAAACAAGTTTTTATTGAGTTTTTTTTTTTATAAACATTGAAATTTTAAAAGAATTTGAAGCAAATCTTGCAAATTGTTTTAAATTTAGTTTTTGCTGATATATTTCTTTAATTACCATAAATAGACCTGTAATTTAAACATTTTAAAATTAAAGTATTTATTTTTTTATTTTTTGAAAAAAGAAAATTTCCATCAGTGCTTTCTGAGTCAACCCAAAGGAGAATCGGAAGAGGCTTACCACCGTCACGACTCTTGGGGATATTTTTTTCCTTCATTTCCTCTAAGCTTTGGGATTTTTTTTTCTCTCCCCGTTTAGCATATTGTGATTTTTGTATATATGCATAATGGCCGCTCAGCTCGGTGGATGGAAGCGGATGATTCGGTTATTAAAATGTTTGGATAAGCTCTGATGGGACGGTGATGCCCTACAGGAAAAGGAGGAAGGAAGGTTCTTGGTTGTGGTGAAAAGAAGTAAAACAAATTTAGAAAACTGAAATCATCTCGAAGAAAAGCATATCTTTCTTACAATATTTCAGTACAATTAGATTATAATTCATATAATTTCCTAATGATCTCAGAATATGACCGTCATTGCTTTAACCAAGTTTGATACAAATTTATTTTCCCATAATTTCGCAGCCGGCCTACGGGTGGTTGATCTCTTTTTCAATTCAGATATTTTTTGAATTCCCTCCCAAATTCCACATAATCTTCTACTGCAAGCTTTATGATTAAGTAATTCCTCCCCAAACACAATCATGCAAATTGCGTCATCTTGGGCTCAATAATACCGTCAAAACGGAAAAATATCCTGAGGCAAATTTAGCGCAAAGCCATCCACCAACAACCGTGCTGAGTGTCAATAAATCCCCTCCACCCCAAAAATCCCACTCACATTTTCAGTTTTCAGTTGACAAATATCATCATCCGGCTTGGCTTACGATTCCGTCAACTTTTGCGTCCCGATCGTGATGACGCCAACACCTTCATATTTTTCCTCCAACCCACAATATGTCGCACCAACAGTGACAATATTCTGCTCGGTTCGGTTTGACAGCTCAGGATGTGTGTGTGCTCGCACCCTGCGGCCAACATTAGGCAAATTAGAAGTTGTTTACGCCTTTTCCGCGTCTCCCGTCTGATGGTGGGTGAAAACACCACCCCGACCCTAATGGTAGCATTTTCGCTGTTTTGCCACCCTGCGAAGATTACCCGGGACTTTTCCGAGCGAGGAGGAAAAACGGTATTCTTCTCGGAAAAGCTTCTCAGTTGGATTGAGAAATTATTTTTCTTTGCGGAAAAATCTGCTTCCAGGCAAAAATCCTCTCTGATCTTTTGATATATTTTTTATCGTTTCTATGGTGAGCTTGACTTGCGAAGGTATTTTTAACTTATGTTTGATTAGGTTCATTCTTCTGATGATTTAAGGATTTTTAAAATGTCTAGCGACATAAGGAAACTCAAACACAATTAAAAACGTTTTAAAGATTATTCTAACATTATCCAACAAAGTTAGCTTAGCTAAAGTGCTGAAAAATCAAGATTTTCAACAAATTGCGAACATAATATTTATTTAATTTCAGAAAAAAAATACTATTGAAAAAGAATTTTCATCAACACACATTAACATCAAATTGTTAAAAAATACAATGGACTCTTTCGTTGTCGATATTGAAGGGACCGTCAAGAGCGGGAGTTATCAAATTATAGAACGAAATATCGAAGCAATCTATTTGAAGGGACTGGAAAATTTATTGACAGCTGGAGCAATATTGATATCGAGAAGAGTCCATTGTAACATTATATTCAATGGTTGTTCAATGGCGTATGATATTGAATATTTGGCTTTTATAATGCCTCCCTTTCTGCTAGATTCTGGGCACGCTACTGTTTTCATTCCAAAATTTTCAATATATTTTTTTCTCGGGTGATCAGAAAATTTCACAAATGTTAGATTTTTGAACATTAAAATTGGAGTTTGAAAATAGTTGCTGATATAAAATAAATGTTCGCGTTTGTGTTTCTTTTATCCGCTGTCTCTCAGCAACCAGAGATTAAATTTTCAATCACGCAGAAAAATGTTTTGTAGAATCAGCCTGTACGAGGTTTGAATCAACAAAATTTTTGTTGAATATAATCAACAAAAAAATTGCGTTGAAACAAACCTTGATTTTCTCAATTCCACAAAATTCTTTTGTTGTTTTGAAAAAGCTGCTTTGACGTTTAGCGTTGATTCAACAAAAATCATGATTTTCAAATCAACAAAACGTTTTGTTGATTCAAATATGCCTTATTTTTCTGCGTGATGATTTTGGGACGAGATTTCAGGAAATTTTCTGAACATTTTGATAAAAAAATATTTTCAGAAATGATCACTCATGGGCACAATTTAGAAAAAACGAAAAACTGCAAATTGTAGGTGGTCATTGCCACAAAACGGTGCACTTTAACATTTTTTTTTTTTTGTAAAATATTTTTAATTGCAGATTCGTAAAGATTTTGCCTGTACTTCTCTATAGCTCCAAAGTTGCGGGTTTCCCAAGTAACATTTTTTCCCAAGAGTTCTACAAGAGCTCTTCAAGATAGCTACAGCATAGCAGTTTGGACCGCGGTAGGATAAAATTCTCTTCAAAACTTCTTCAGGAGATTGGAAGAGTACTTGAAGAGAGTTTTATCCTACCGCGGTACAAACTGCTATGCTGTAGCTATCTTGAAGAGCTCTTGTAGAACTCTTGGGAAAAAATGTTACTTGGGTTGCGTCCCCTAAAAAATAACTTTAAAAAATACGATTTTGGGAAATTATTTTTTTGTAAAATAAAACTAAACAAAAAAATCGTAAGAAAAAACTATCCGCGTACCTATGTTTTGCTCAAAGTCCTCATCAACTACACCTTTGCCGAAGACACCAAATCGATCATAAAATTCCTTCAAAAGATACAGACATTTCGAATGTTGGATTGGGACTTGTATTTGTGAACCAATGACACAAAATGGCTTCTTTGGTCGTAGGGATGGCCCCCACAAAATTCGAGCCAAATAAAAATAAAACATATTATTTTTTTATCTGGATGAAATTTTGTGCATCGATTCCTTAGGTCAAAATTTGCCGTTTTGCATCATTGGTTTCTCCATTCATGTCTTGAGTTGTTAATAGAAAAAAGGTATTTTGCATTCGATCATTAAAAATAGTTTTTTTCCCAAGAATGAAAAATGTTTAGCTTTTGAGGATCTGGAGTTGAAGTCAAGAAATCTTAAGAAAGTTGACGGCGAGATGATCATTTTTTAGAATTAAGAATGGAAGTTGTTTATGGAGTCGATGTGGCTGTATCCATCCAGAAGCTGTCTTTATTGTTTGATTCCGTTTTAAAACCTACTGGTTTAGTAAAAATCTTCTCTGTTTGTTGGATCAGCTTCGCTCTAATTAGCGATGTTTTTTCGTTGGACCAGGAAGAGCTGCAGGATTCCAAAATCAGACATGGAATTTATCTGCAACATCGCAGAATGACAATCCAGCAGCAGTTCTTCGTCACCCGTAAAAAAGAAAAACATTTTCTAACTGATCGGAACTTGAAAACACACACAATTTACCTACAAAAAAATTTCAAAAACTAGACAAAATAAAACACACACTACTTATTATAAAAGAACTCATTTATAAGTAAGAAAAATGTCATGCTTGTGCTTGAACATCCTCCTACTTTGAAGATGTAAACAAAGTGGGATCATTCGAAAATCACGTTACGCATTCTCTCTATTCATCACCCAGCTTTTAACTACAAAAAAACGATTTTCACAGACTTCGATTCAGTTCTCTTTTTGTATAAAAAGTGCCTATTTTTGAGTTTTGTTTTTTGAATGATATGATAAATTTTGAAAAAATATCGGTTTTTGAAAAAAATTAAAATTTTCCTTTCGAAATCCAAAAATATTTGTTGGATGTGAAAACCCTCTAACGCCCACATTTTTTTTGGGGGATGTTTATTCTTCCCGTGTCCAGAAGGTCATTGAACAACTTTCATTCTACGAAAAACTATTTTTTCTATTTTATGTTTATTTTTTTGTTTCATTTTTAATACATATTTTTAATTGCAATGATCTTCTTCTGTTTTTATTATTTTCTGATAGTATTTAGCTTATTCTACCACCTTTTGCTTTTTTTAGTTTTTTCATGTTTTTAATTTTTTGCTTGTTTTACACATGTTCAGCTGCAGTATGATATCATTATCAATTAAAAATTATAAAAAAGCGTAGTTGCTGGGACAATACAAAAATTACCGCATACTTATTTTTAAATTAAAAATTGAAAATGTTACTGAAAAACACAGCCAAATTTGACCCCAGAAAAAATATATTTTTAAATACATTGACCAAGTCACATGAAAAACAACTCAAACTTCCAATCCCTAAGTTTTAATAAATTTTAAGAGTTCTTCTTTCCAATGCGTTTTAAAAGAACAAAAAATGGTTGAAAAATAGTTTTTTGGCGATCAAAATACATTTTATTATTCTTGATTTTTGAATTTAATGTTTTTTTTTGCTTTTTTTATTTTTCGAGTTACATAAACTTTGAAAAAGATTTGCGACGGCCTTAATTGTCCCGGCTGGCATAAATGTCATATATTGATGCAGTTTGTTTCAAAATCATGTGCTCTTTCAAAATAAAACAGAAATATCCAGTACTTTGCTCTATAAATGTAAACATTAAAGTTTAAATAAATAAAACAAATTTGAAAAAAAAACAAAATCCACACTTTGTAATTCTGTACGGTAATTGAATGAAGAAAAAAACGGTTCGATTTATTATTTTATACAGAGAATAAAAACGTATTCATTTTTATACATTTTCTTTAAAAAATGCTCTTTTAGGCATTTTAGAAATTCTTAATATTGGAACTATCGGTCGGTTAAAAATTAAAAACCCTTAGGACTTTTATGAACTCATTGAAACATTGCAAATTTTTTACAGTAACCCCGAACAGACGGTAATAACTAAATTCATGCCATTTCAATAACAAATACTGTTAAAATAACAGAAAGTGTTATGGAATATTCTTGCAAAATCCTATTTTGCATAACGGTTTATGTTATCATAACAAAATTTGTTATTGGTCTGATATTGTTTGAAAGCCAAAACAACTTTGAAATAACATTTTTTTGTTATGGAAGAATAACTCCAATTGTTATTGGGATGATCGGATTAGTTGTTAAAATAACAAAAAATAATAACAAAGATTTGTTCGAAAAATAACTAAAAATGTTATTAGTCTGTTATTACAATAACAATTCAATAACAAAAAAATCATAACGGCGAATAACAAATCTTGTTATAAATATCATAAAATGTTATTGGTCTAGTATTTTCCAATAACAAAAAATGATATTCCCGCGTTATTTCCGTCTGCTTGGGACATAACTGTCATAAGCATAATGTAATATTTTTAATATATATTTTAAAATTTTCCTCGGTATTTGAACATTTATTTACTTTCTCAACAATGCAAATCAGACAGCACAAGGCGGAAAGGTCGTTCCTGTACAACCAGCTGAACCAGAGCTCGCAGTCGCTTGTCGAGATTGATGGCCGCGGGCGGAAAACGCACCGAAGCAGGGAAAATACTTCTAGCAGATTAAAACATAAAAAGGAAAAATAAAACGAATCCCAGGGACGACGACGACGGTCCTTCCGTTCGGTTGCCATTCTTCGACGGAGGGGAAATTTCGGCAGGGCGTGGCTTAGAATATTGCGCTCTCTCACAGCTATGTAGTCTCTCTTGCTGTGCTGCGGGAAAATTACACCGTTTATTCTTGGTTTGGTCGTTGAGCAGAACAGATGCTTAGACATTTGGCTGGGAAACAGTTTTCAAATAAGCACAAATTTAATTTAACTTATTATATCGTTACGTAGAATGCATACATTTAAAATCCTCTAAAGCTTTTTTCCCCCTTGTTCAGGAGGTCATTTTGAGCAACTATATTTTTACTATAATTTTTTACTGTTTTATGTTTTTTTTTTCATTTAATTTTTATTATTTTTACTTGCATTTAAAACGTTTAGTTTTTGTTTGCTTTTTGAGAGTATTTGGCTTTTTCTACCACCTACCTTCATTATCTTGTGCCTGTTTATTTTTTTCGTGTGACAGTCACTTTTTCAATGTTTTGCTTGTTTTCACATTTTCTACAAAAGCACACTACAAAAATTACTGCATACTATTTTTTACAGCCAAAGTTGACCCCTGAAACATTAACACTTTTAAACACATTTACAAAGTCAAATAAAAAAATCAAAATTTCAAGCCGTAAACTTTCTGAAATGTTTAGAGTTCTTCCAATATTTTTCAAAGATCATAAATTGGTTCAAAACCAGATTTTTGATTTGCAGCTCACAAGAGTTTGTAAAGGGTTAATTTTGTTTAATTGACTAAACAAAATCAGGAATAGTTCAAAAGTTGAATTTATTGGCATAAAAAATAATTATGCAAAAAAGAAAAACAAAACAGCATAATAAATTCGATTTATTTAAGTTACTAACGGCTGCTGGAAATATAATATACACGTTTAAAAAAATCTACTGAAATGCTAGCATTTTTTTATTTTTGCAGAAGTTTGGATCTTTTCAATAATTATTTTCAACATATCATTAACTTGTCACTTTTACTAAGTGAGAGCAGGTTTAATTCATACTTGGTAATATTGTTCAACATTACCTTAGTCCAGCATTGATTTTGGACTTTCCAAAATGTTGGGCCTGCCTTCTTAGTTAGAAAACATATTTTCACGAGATATTTCATGTTTTATTTTCAAAATTCGGCCAATACTGGAAGCTATTTGACAAGCTTTTGAAATTCATACCCTTTTAACATTTTAGACTTGATTTTTTCATACTTTTGCATGGTTTTTTTCTGGACCTCTTAAACATAGTATAAACACAGACATCAGACGTTTTGGCTCGATCACGGTTTTTTTGAGAATCTCCCGCCCTGCTATCAAGTGTAAACAACAACATTAAAAAATAGTTTTGAAATGTCAAAATAATTATTTTGAGTATAGCTTGATATAAGTGTTAATTTAATGTCAGAGCAAAATATTAAATTTATTAAAAAAAAAATAACATCATCAAAATCAAGTTGGTGAGAATCAGAATACGGCTCCTGCGAAAACTATGGGTCACTGCAGTCTACATTCAGGCTCATTCTTGCAAGTGGCAATAGATTACGAGATGGCGTTAGTGTAGCACCCGCCATGTTTTTACACACGATTTTCTAATTATTTTGTTCTAGCTGCTACGTCTGTTGTCTGTGGTATAAATAAAAAAAGAAATCAGGTAATACCTAGAAATTTTCAAAAGTCACCAAAACGATCAGGAAATTCGTTATCAAAATATATTTTTGTATCATATTTTGAAATCAATTTTGCTTCGAAGAAGTGACTACACCTTACCTTTTGGTAATTGGTGTACTTATCAATATCGAAATAATATTTAAATTGCCTTTTTATTTTAATTATTGATTTTAAGTCCTCCACATCAGCCCAAAATATGCTGTAAATGTAGGAAATATTAAACCCTATATACCGCACGCCGATAAAAATAAATAAATAATCAGCACATACGGTAATTCCCTTAACTCGGCGGAATTAAACTCGCTGCAATCTGCCTGCAAGGGTCTGTTTTCGTTTGCCCGGCCTACTCACGTTCATCGATTACTCTCATGACTCATTAGTGTAATTGATAGGGTTTCGAGGGATTTTTTTCCCTTCAATTTTTCAATCTGCTCATCCATCCGTACCGCGGAAGCCCCCCAAAGGTATGCAACGCGGTGCAACCACACCAACATCATGCCAATTTTGCATTTTTTAAAATATGTCCCTGTCCACGGCCCTTAATTGACCAACGAAATTGATTCGGCAGCGGTCACCCGAAAAGTCCAAACCTATTTCGCGCAATTTGCATGTTTTAAAAAATTCACTTCCAAAAACAAACATTGACGTAAATTAATTGAAAATATGAAGCGCGTCCGGAAGGTCCGGAGGTCGGGGGTTTTTTTGCGTCGAAAATAAACCGCGAAAATTGGGCTACCATTTCCAGGCAGCAAATTGGCTGTCGTTTCTCGTCGAGCCGGGAATCCGGCCGGGTGTGTTTTACCCTACTGCCTCCGGGCGACAATCTGGAATAGGGACCCGGTCGACGGTTTTGCAGTTCGCGCCAATGCCACACTACCCGTCGATGTTTGCGGAATAAGCCGAAAACAATAGACATGACGAAACCTTTGGTGTGGGGTGAAATGGATTGTTTACGTGCAGTTGAAAAGGTTTTTTGGAACCATGAAATTTATTTATGAAAAAAAAACACAAAATCATCCGTAGAAAAAAAAAGTTTTCCGGTAACGGGATTCGAATCCAAGACTTTTAACTCTTCAATTCAGGGTCTTAACAGTAACGGCTGTCATGGTACTGGAAAAGTTAAGGAAGATCAAATGCCGATTTATTTACACAGATGAACATATTTTTTACTGAATTGCTTAGACGGTTTCCCGAGAGCAACACTCACAAATATTTTCCTCTCGCCTCTCAGAGCCATTCTCCCGGAATCGTGATATTGTATGAATATTAATTCATTCGATAATTTGTATCATTAAAACAGATTTTCTTTTTCATTTGGTTTCTTTTAGCATAGTTGCACGGTGTCAGGGTATTATTTTAATGACTTTTCATAACAAATTGTAACATTTAAAGTTAATTTCGAGGGCAGTAAAAAAACTAAGTAATTGTTGTTAAAAAAACATTTGTATGTTATCCAAAATAGACGGTTCCGAAGAGTCTTTCAATTCATATTTATGAGTTCAAAAAATCAAACCATCCACATTAACGACCCCCCCGGGTCTTTTGTGGTCTCTATTGCAAGTTTCTGCTCGAACCTAGGAGTCCGAAGGCTTGAATGGGGAGAGCACCCAAACCTCTTTTTACTCCAAGGAACCTTCCACCCCAGTGTTTGAACTGACGACCTTTGGATTGCGAGTCCAACCGCCGCCAGCGATTCCACCGGAGTAGGCTTGGTTTGGTGTGTTGTTTGTACTTATGGCATGGAGACGACTCCTACACCTGGAATGACTTAACGGCCTAACAACCAAGGCCGGGACCGACATTTTACTTCCCCATCCGATGGAATGTTGCAGCCAACCGTCCCCTAACATGACAGTTTTCGTGAATTGCGCGTATCCACCGACAGATGGCAAGTGGGCCTCGTCGGAGTACGCCCATCAAATACGCAACTCAAAATTTGCATAGGAAACTTTTTTTTCGTGGCGGCTTTTGTGGCACGCTCACTTCAACAGTTCTAGACTAATATTTGAACGTGGCGTATCTCTAAACAAGTTTTTAAAGAAAATGATTCCATAATGCTTATTTTGTCGTTTTAACCCAAATCAAGGCAACAACTATATTTAATTAAACTATTCGCCATTTTCAAAAATTTGGCTAGATAATATCGAAGGCCGCCATCTTAGGCCCACTGGGCCCACAAAACGGGGTACGCTCAGTTTGTATGGGAGCTGTCAACATGCTCCCGGGCTGGTTGCAGCAGATGGGAATCGAACCTAGAATCATCCGCTTACAAAGCGGACAGCGTAACCATTCGGCCACGCACTGCCATATTTATGAGTTATATTTATTTATTTAGTGTTAGTGATTTATCTTTGGAAATATCCTAAAAATCAGTGAAAAATCCTTAATAAAAAAAGTTATCAAGTCACCTCGATTTTTTTTAATTCTCAGCGCAAAATGTCGAATAGAGCCCTTGAGCAATTCTCCAATGGTACGAAATGGTACGTAAATATTCAAAAATCTTAATCTTTTAGATGAATAATGTTCTGAACATTTTGGTGTCTTCGGCAAAGTTGTAGGTGTTTAAAAGATCTAGAAAAAAAATAGTAGTAAAAATATGGTTAATTTTACAAAAAAATCATACTTCAAAATCCTTGTCTTAATTTTCAAAATATTTTGATAGGTTTTAAGGGACAAAACACGCAACTTTTGAGCCATAGAAAAGTACGGACCAAAATTTTGCCACAAAGTTATTTTTATTTTTATTGAAATTTTTATGTTTTTGAGAAGAAATAGAAATCATACTCATCTTTTGTCTACAGTTTTTAATTTAACAGTAAATTGTCCATCAAAAAGCTTTACAGAAAATTACATAAACTGCGCCGTTTCCAAGATGAAGCCAATTAAAGTTTAAATTGAAATAAAGAAAATCAGCTTTTAGATTTGAACAAAAAAAAATGTCCAATGGACACTCAATTCTTATTATATTGTTTTTCGAAATTTCTGAAACAATTCTTCAAATGTTTAAGAAACATTGAAGATGAAATTGGACCTCTGGTTGCTGAGAAAATGTGGATAAAAGAATAAAAACAGAAAATTTAAAATTTAAAAAGAGCCTAAACCAAAAAAAAAGTTCTCCGATCGGGCTGGGGGTTCCTTGGCCAAAATAATTAGATCCGTATTATTTTTTTTTTTGTTTGGCAATTAGGGTGACCTACACCGTGCTAGGGTGTTCCCAACAATGGCCATTTTCGTAATTTTTAGCAAAACACATTTTTCAAAAAATCATTTCTCCACGCCATTTTAACCGATTTCAGTTCTTTTGGATGCAAATGAAAGTCGATAAGTTAGTATTTTTAGGAAAAAAAAACTCTTAAGACCGAAAAATCTAGCCTAACGTCGAATGAAACTTTAAAAATGCCTTTTTGATGGTGTCTGGGCCAAAGAGCCTATGCCTGAAAATATTTTTATCGGATTTCTCGGAAAATTTCACACAACATATCAAAAAATTGGCAATGTCGAACCGTACGTTTCCGAGATATGATTTTTTGAAAATAAAAACTGAGTTTTTCGACGCGCCACGCGCAAAAACAGGAAAATGACGAAATCGGCAAAAAATCAACTTTTTCCACTAAAACTGCGATAACTTTAAAATTTCATATCATCATATCTCGGAATCGTACGGTTCGAAATCACCAATTTTTTGATATGTTATGTGAAATTTTCCGAGGAATCCGATAAAAATATTTTCTGACATAGGCTGTTTGGTCCAGACACGGTCAAAACGCCATTTTAAGTTTTCATAAGACTTTTTAAAATGTTAAGCTAGATTTTTCAAACTTCTTACTACTTTTATCTAATAGCCAAACTAATCACCTTTCTTTTGCGTCTAAGACAGCTAAAATCGGATGAAATGAAGCGGTTTTTGCGAAAAATGACGAAAATTTCCATTTTTCGAACCACCCTAGCACGATGTAGGTCACCCTAATGGCCAAACAAAAAATACGGTTCTAACTATTTTGACCAAGGAACCCCCAGAAAAAATTTGAGTCCGCTCGGAGCACTTTTTTCGGTTTAGGCTCTTTTCGAATGGAATTGCTGAATATTTTTTTCAAAAACAATTTAAAAAATCATAACATGGCGACAAAATTTTTGTCCGTACTTCTCTATGGCGCAAAAAGTTGCAGGTACCTTAAAACATATCCATAAATTATAGAAATAAAAAATGCGGACCTTAAGAAAACGTTTTATTTTTTTGTGAAAAAAATTAGCCATATCGATTACGGTTCAGGAGTCGCTGGATTTGGTGAAAAAAACTATTCAGGAACAACTCGGATTGCTTTGCACTCTCTGACAAAATTATAGAGCGTTAAATTTCACATTTTACGGAGAAAAAAGAGTTCCTTAAATCGTGAACATGAAAATGGGAACCTCGAACAAAGTGTTCAAATGCCATGGTATGTTTTTCAAAACCGTACCATGGGATTTGAACACTTTGTTCGTAGTTCCCATTTTCATGAACGCTTGTTCACGATTTTAGGAACTCTTTTTTCTCCGCGTAGGAACTCACTTTTGACAAATATTTCAAGCAATTTACAAAACCTGGAAAATTCGAAAATGTTGCCTTTCTCCATACATTTTGTATTTTAATTCCTTACCGATTTGGCTGTCACCTAGGATTTTCCAAAATTTCTACTTTTTCTTGTCATCCTAATGGACAGTTACCAAAAAACATGGAGCTTTGTAAAAGGAGAGCACTTAAAATTCTTTTTGGTCATAGGAAAGGCCAAAGTTTTTCTTAAGCAAAAAACACAAATCAGACTCGTTTCCAAAGGATTTAGCTGAATTTTATTAATTATTTCTGTTAATTTTGAAAACCATTTTACCCCCTACCCACCACCAAATTGCGATTCCGAGCAAACTGTTTTTATCAAAACAACCACAAACCAACCTCGTTAGTTTGCCCGTTGCACGTCGGATACGCGATGACGCGGAGGGGAACAGTGCAAAATTGAGGTTAGGTTCACCCTGCCCAAAACCTGCCTGGATGAAATAATAACTTTGGAAAAATCTTCCTCCCTCCCTGCCTTCTCCTGTGGGCAGATGTGTTGAGTCGTGGAGGCTGCTGCTGGCTGGTGCAACCATCTGAACCGTAGAGTGAAACAATAATACCCGCGAGGCAGTTTAAATTTAATTATAAAATCGGGAGGTGATGTTTTGACGGCCAGATTTGGGATACGTATTCGTTTGGCTGAAAATTGATTTGATTGTTAGTTTCCAGAAGATTAGGTTTGATTGAAAACTGGTTGGCGTAGAAAAAAAAATGCTTATAATTATATTTTTTACAACATTTTAAAGTACTAAAATTTTGTATGCTTGAAATTGCGCCATAACTTGGCTTAATTGCTCTGACCTCAACTTTCAAATTTATTTTAACCAGATCGTCCAAATCTCTCAATCTCACATCTTCACTTAAACCTTCTACTTCATCAACCTCACACCCACCCCCAGAATTAAAAGAGTCCCGCTCAATACCCAGCACGTGTCACCACTCTCGTCGGTGGATAATATCCACTGGATATCCATCAACTGCAAGTCAAGTACCTGGCGGGCTCACTTTTCCAGCTCTTTATAGGGTGCGGTGTCATTCCGATTTTGAACCCTCGCCTACCCCTACAGAAATAGCTTTTTAATTAATCTCCCTGGTGATTAAGCCACGCTCTGCAACTGCAACTGACGAGGACCGTACGCCAAGGTGTTATCAAGACCAGGGGATTTGCAAAAGGTTCACACACCACAAGCAAGAGAGTTGCTCTTATCGCCCGGGACCGATCTGGGCCGAGCTCGCAGAAATCACACGACGAGGATTTGGCATTCCCAGGACCTGCTCGTATTCTGAAAGAACTGAAAGAAGGCTTCTTACCCGGGATGCCAAATTGACCAGTGTGAAACGGTTTTTGGTTCTGGCACCTCATTTGCAATCTGACTACCGATCGATTACCTTGATTGGTAGAATGGTCAGGGTGAAAAGTGGCCTCTCCAAGTTTGGCGACTACATTTGGAGCAATTAGGGGAAGGTGGGGCAAGACGACCATATGGGGCAAGAGGAACAATCGCTCCTACGGCCGTAATTTGTACAATTTTGATTATTTCCAGTATGAGGAATTGTTGCTAGCAATACAATTAGCTGATTCTACTACCACATAACCGCCAAAATGACGTAAACGCCACGGGGCATAAGATTTAATGAAGTTTTTTTCGAAACCTTTGTTTTCTTATAATATTTGGAAAGTACAAAATAAGGCTTAGGGTTCGTTTTAAGGCTCATTTTATCAAAATGCTATTTTTCCTAGATCAGTAGTGTCCCTACAAATGACGTGCACCTATTACAAAGTATGATTTAACTTTTGGTTATTTTTGTTGAGAGCTTTTAAAAAATCTTGTTCAGGTGGGGCAAGTGTACCATATGGATTTTTAGTATGGACAAAATTACGGATTGCTGCAACAACATATTTTATTGGGAAATAAATGCATGAAAGTACTTAAAAACTGATAAAAAATTGTTAAAAAAAATTGTACATACAGAGTATAGTGATATTATGAAAATTTACTATTTATCATCGAAGTAGTATTTTTTTTTTTCGTAAAAACGATAAAATTTTTAGTAAAATATTATTATTTAATCTAAAAATGGAAGAAACCATTCAAATACATTCTAATCTGATGTATCTTAGTGATAACAGTTCAATTGTTAGCAAATTACCATATTTTTTCATGCATTGTTCCTCTTGCCCCAACGGGTTGCTCGTCTTGCCCCACTAGTTGAGTAGAACGTACGGAAAATCAAAAATTTTAAAATCAATTTTTCATGAGCATGAGCATGAGCATGAGAGATCACCCATGGTTGCCCCTCCGTTGCTGAACAGAACCGTAATATCCTTTCAGCACTACTGATTATAGGCTTCGACGATCTAGTGGTGTTTCCCTTATCAACAGCATGTATGAATGCGCTGAAAAGATAAAACACCATGATTGCTAAAGCTAGATCAGTTGCGAATAGGTAACAGTCATTGGCCACCAACGGCGCCCGCCATGTCAGTTTGTAGACCTCGATTTTAAGGGACGGGAATGTTAGTTAGCGCAGGTTGCTACTAGGGCAGCTGATTTACTCTGTGCTTACACCCCACGAGCGCCAGGAACCTGAAAACTTGTTAGTAGGATAGGGTGTTTGGTCAGGATTCATCATAGAAGATGATGATGCGACCCAAAATCATAGTGTTTGTTGAACGGTATTTTGTATTATTCTCAAGGCAAGCAATCGGAGGCTGCGGATGAGACATTTCCCGTTTATCTGTTGTTAAATTTTAAATGAAATGGTCTAGTCTTAGACAGCCGGCTGTGGAAAGATAGAACCAAAATCATTTGTAATTAAAACTGAAGGGTTAAACAGTGTAATTTTTAACTTGAGATGATTTCACGAGTTTTGAATGATTGATGTTTAGTGAGGTACTGATTAACTTTGCGAACGACGAGTTACGATGTATCGAGATGAAATGGTATGATAGGGGTTTGTTGTTGTTGCACATCGACAACGGACGCGAAAAATTTACCGACCCGACGAAAAGGCATCGCAAGTCGAACTGACTGTCATCGGGACAGTCAAAGCCAGCCGCACCTTCACACGCACACACGCACGCGAAAAAAAAAACGAAAAACACACTGCGACGGACGCGAAAAATTTTGCGACCCAACGAAAAGGCATCGCAAATCGAACTCAATTTTAAAATCAATTTTTCACATTAAAAAACAGGATTTTTTAAAAACTTGTTTAAACAAAGTCTTAGTCAAGACCTAGAATAAGATGATTATAATAAAATCCGACAGATTTTTTAACTTTTTAATGGGTTATAACGAGCATTTCCTTAGCTTGTTACACTTGCCCCACTTTCCCCTACAGGCACCTTCGGTGACTTAAGTTCTCTAGCAAAGTGTGAGATTCTCTAAAACGGCGAACAACGATTACTTTTGGTATTTTTTGCTAAAACATTGTGAATTATTTGTTCATGCCCGACACTATTTAGCACCATTGTTTCGTCCATACAAATCAGCTTACAGCTTTATATTGACCCCGAATGTTAGGATAAATTTTGTGACTAAACCCTAAAAGTACGCGAAAAATATTTGCATTATTTTAGACAAGTCCTAAAAATGTGACTTCTCACTTCTCAGAGAACTGCCCTACCAACACCTCTATCCCTTTGCAACCAAGTCCTATGCAGAAAGAAACTATCAACAACCAACAATCATTTCAATCCGGTTTCAATTAAACCAGAAGAATGAACTTCCTTCCTGTAGGAAAAGCACCCTTTATCCAGATTGGAAAAAGACGACCTCTCTGTTGGTGACGTTGATGGTGCAGTTGATGGCGACGACGACGGCGCTTAACTTCGTGTGCCTTCCGGAGTGGAAAATTGGCCTTTTTAAACGATGAGCATTGGAAAGCAATTAAACTTCCGGAATACAGTTCAGACTCGATTATCCGAAGGCTCGATTATATGAAGTTCGATTATCTCAAGGTTTGTATAGGACTTCAAATAAATGAATCATGTAAAAAAAAATATTTATCGTTTTTTTATTATCTTACTATTAACAACAAATTCAAGTTCTGCGACCCCATTTTAGTCAAATTTGAATAGTTTATTGCCAATTAGATAATAAAATGCATTTTTTCAATAAAATAACATTGACCTACACAAATTGACAAAAATCCCTGCGCAGGCTCAACTTGAGGAAAGCATGAAATTTGGAGTCCGAAGAAACACGTGCACTTTGATTTTTTCAAAAATATTTAGACAGGGCCGAATGATTTTTCTCCAAAGTTTGCTTGGGGAATAAGTTCTGTTCGCTACTCCTACATATTGCATGCAATTTTTGCGTATATATGCAACCGCGACGAATCGCCCTTATTTTCCATACAAACTTTGGAGAACACCCATTCGGCCCTGTCTAAATATTTTTGAAAAATTCAAATGCACGTGTTTCTGTGGACCCCAAATTTCACCCTTTCCTCAAGTTGAGCCTGCGCTGAAATTTTGTTGGTCGGTGTCAGGGATGCCACATGGTTTATTAAAATGTCTGTAAAAAAGTCTGTGTATGTCTGTGCATTTTTCTAAAATTCGAATATATCAATTTATAGTCATGGAAATCCATCGGAAATTCCTTCTTAAACATTTCAAGACTAACGAAATAAGTTTTTTAAAAGTCTGTGCATGCTAAACAACCCTACAGAAAAAAAATCCGTTGAAATTTGCCCGTAAAATGGTAAAATTTTCACCTTTCTGAAAATCTCCATATAAAATTCGAGTTTCGTGCTAACTATTTTGACAGCTGGAAAACCCGCTATACCTTACAAATCTACATACTTTGATATGGGTCAGAGAGCTTTAATCTACTTTCAAAAATATGAGAACAAAAAAAAATTTTTTTTTGGTGATTCGATTATCACAAGTGAAATTTTGCCAAGGCTTTCGGATAATCGAGTCTGGACTGTAGTTGGAAATCTATGCAGTTGAAGTTAATTGAATGAAAAGTGTTTGGTACTGCTCGGTTGTCGGTCGGTCGGTTGGCTAAAACAAATAAAATTAATCGGTTGTGTGATATGTGTTAAAGAATAAGTTGAAGCCGTTGTATTTTATTAAATAGTTTTTTTATTAACAATGTCGCCAATGGAGAGACTGACTGACCTGTCCTGTTTAAGGTAAGATGAAACTGTTACTTAAATAAAGCTTCTATTGATTTCAATGGAATACAAGTACGATAACGAACATTAGCCTTATTGTTTATTAGTAATTTTACAATATCTTTGTGCCGCTCTTCAGATGCAAGATACAATGGTGTTGTAAACTTATCTTTGAGAGTAACATTGACATCGGCACCCTTTTCGAGTAACAATGCCACTATGTCATGATGACCACACATTGAAGCGAGATGTAATGGTGTATAATATACTGAATTACGAGCATTCACATCAGCACCATTTTGTACTAGTACTTTTGCTAATGTGGTATAGCCATGAACTGCCGCGTGTAGCAACGGCGTTTCACCAAAAGCAACGGAATCAACGTCGGCACCATATTCTAAAAGTAATAGAGCAACATCCACCTGTGCAGTGAAGGCTGCTGCATTCATTGGTAAAGATAGTTTACAATCAGCGCCATTTTGTAGCAATAGCTCTACCACTTCCTTATGACCATGGCATACTGCTTGAAAAAGTGGCGTTATGCCATCTTTTCCAAATTCCACATCAACTTCAGCTCCTCTGTCGATCAGCAAACGTACTACTTCAGTGTGACCTTCTTGGGCTGCAAAACATAATGCCGTCATGTTTTAGTCTATTGTGGCAGATTCGATCAGAGCATCATTATCCAGCAACAGTTTTACAATATCCCTGTGTCCACTTCCTGAGGCTGCAATGAGAGGAGTGTTTCCGTCTATGAGTCTAGCATTAACATTGGCACCAGACTTTATCAACAATTCCGCAATCTTAAAATAACCTTTTTCTGATGCTATATGTAATTCCTTATCAATTTTAGCATTTTTAGCTAACAACAGTATTACTACATTCAAGCGATTGAACGTAACAGCATCTTTTAATGGTGTATGCAACTTAACTGAAGGGATGTTAACTATTGCATCATTTGAGAGTAATATTTGAACAACTTCAATATTTCCTGCTTGTGCTGCAAGATGTAGTGCAGTATTACCAAAGTTGGGGTCATTTTCTTCGATATATTGTGTTGTGGATAAATAATTATCAGTGACATTTTGTTTTACTAATAGTCTTACAATTTTTGCGTGTCCTTTCAATGCAGCTTTCCGTAAATATAAAAAGCCATATTTTCTTAGATCAATAAAATCAATGATTAACTGAAATACCTTAATGCATCCAGATTCACATACTGCTAATAAAAGTTGACTTTGTTGTGTGCTTGTAGCTCGTGAAATTATGTTTCTAAGCTGAAGATTTTTATCACTCTCATCAATTGAATGTTCTATAAAATGTATGAATAAGTTATGAATTGAACATATGCCACCGCTTAAGTTAATGCACAGTATTTTTTCCAGTAAATATTTTGCCTTGAAATACTTAGAATCAACAGTAATGTTTTTATTTTCTAAAAAAAGTTGTATAAACTGTACTATTTGTGTGCTTTTCAGTTTGATAAAATTATTATTCAGGAGAAAATTAATTAGTTTCTTAAATGCATTCGTTTTGTGATTGAGAGATGAATATTTTTCAATAATGAAGCAGGCACAGAAATATTCAGCGTAGGTTTGATGAACAAATAAGGGTACCTTATCTGTAACACCAATGATAATACCAGTTTTATCTTGACAATCCTTAACTTCGACAAGATAACTATCGACGCTTTTTCGTTCCTGGTCAGACAATAATGATTCGTTTCCATTAAACAAATTATGGACGGCTAAAATTTTATTTCTTTTGTTAAATTGGGCGAAGGAATCATCGAGCATTTTTTTTTACGGATGGCTTTGTTATATCAGATTTATTTTTGATTATATGAAGCCTATCGTGGGTCATTTTAACTATTTTTTCATACAACATTAACAAATCAAACCGCTCGGTAGAAAACTGAACATTTTCATTTGATTCATTAAGATGTTGCTGTATATCTGACTGATAAATGGTTGCAATCATGTTCAAATGAAGAGGAACTCGAATCAAATCAATGTTAGGACTTTCTTCCACCACAAGCATGTCATAAAAATCTGTGCTTATTTTGAGCAGCTTTTCCTCCTTCAAAGAGTCAATTCTCAATTGTATTCTCCAATACTTGGTCAAAAACTCTATACATTCAGTGTGTGTGTGTGTGTGTGGTCCAATCCAATACCCGCTAACCGGCAGCGATATTATGGGAAAGTATAGTTTGTATCAGACTTTGTATATGCCGAATGCTGATACAACTTATCTCAGTCCCGGGTATTAGGTGGTGATAGCCCTCGCGCTGCTTCCAACGACCCGTTTCAGAATGACAGAGCTCCTTGCGGTCCAATTCCGAGGTCGCTGGGCATTGTTCGGCCCCGCCTAAACATAGAAGCGAGCATCTGAAGGAAACTCGATCTATATTTAGACTTCCAATCCCGTCAGGCAAATCAGGGATCAGCGCGTATTTAATATGAGAAGATAACATTTTTCAACACTACGGATCAATTCACTGCTAGAGTGTAACCCTTCTGATGGCCGACTGCTTAGCGTCCCAGACCACCACCAGTCCAGAGGTGTGAGTTCGAATCCCACCTGATTCATTTTCGTTTTTGTTCATATTCAAAGTTCAAATTCCTGATTCCAAATTTCAAAGGTACCGGCCGGGATTTGATCCCTGAACCTTCTGCTTATGAGGCAGAAGCCGTAACCATTAAGCCACGGAGCCGGTAATTCAAAAACTCTATACATTCAGTTTGCTTAAATGATTGTAGGGTATACGAGAAAGTGCTAAAATGAAGCTCTAACTGTTTATGAATAAGACCACAGCGTGTGGTAATCAACATTGTTGAAATGAAATTGTCCTTGAACATGTTCAACAGTGACAAAACTATTTCTTTGTAGTCGGGACTAATCTCATCGAAACCGTCTATCAACAAAATTAGTTTCTTCAGTTTGCAGTAATTTGAAAAAATATCCATTCCAAATGAAAATGTCCGGTTCTCTGACTGAGACGATGTTTCGAACAATATGCCTTCCAAAAAAGAAAAGGCTTTTTGTTTATCAATGTTCACTCCACTTTCCTGCCAGTCATGAAATGTTTTCGTAAAATTGAGCAAATTTATTCTTATCATCCAAAGCGATGGATTATTCTGTTTTGTTTTTGCTGCCATAGCAGTTAAATATGTTGATAGGAGCGGCCGTGGCTGACTGGTTACGGTGTTCGCTTTGTAAGCGAAGGGTTCTGGGTTCGATTCCCATCTGCTCCCAACGAGAAAGTATAGGAAATATAAATCTTGAAAAACTCTGAACATGTACGAAAAATCAAAAGTCGCTCGAGTCGGGGTTCGATCCCCCGTCCTTTGAGTTGATAAGCAAAAATGCTAACCACTAGGCCATCGCGACTTGGTGAGCTATGACTGGAATTAGGAATACTGTTACCACCATCAACTAACTATATACGCGCTGGGTCCTTGTCCATTTGACAAGGGTTCGGAAGTTCTAAATAACGTTTGAATCCGATTGGTGCAAACGTTCTTCAGGGCGGGGCTTGTCGACAAAAGCTGAAGTACCTCGCGCTCGGCTAGCCAGCGTAGAAATGGGTCACCGAAGCTCGGCAGAGCTAACACCTTCCAAATGCCTATGCGAGTTATTTGCATGTATAGAATGTTGATCTAAAAATACATGGAAACAACTCAATTTGTAAGAAGCGACCGCGTGGTCCCGTTTGGTTGGTTGCACACACACACACACACACACACATAGCAGTTAAATATGTTGATTTTCCGACCCCGGGCTCTGCCGCCAGAATGACTAAACTTTTTTCAGCGTCAGTAAGTGATTCTACTTTGATTTCGACATCTCCTGTGTAGGCATATTTGTAGATGTTTTCAATACTATTTTGGGATCGTTCCCATTGAAGCACAGTTTTTTTAGAATTCACCGGAACGAATTGTAGTAGGTGAATTTTTCGTATTGGATACTTTTTACAAATTGAATCAAAGTAATCATGTGCTTCTTTAAGCATGAATAATCTAATTTCTTTGTCTTTAACTCTGGTAAATTTGCGACGAATTTGCCTCTTAATTTTATCCGACACGCATACTACTACAATATCTTTGCCGTCTTCCGGAAATTCATCAATTACTTGATTATATACAACTTTAAATGATTCTTCATCTAAAATCTCATCTGCAAACAACCATCGAGCTAGATTTCTTTCCACATAATAATTAATTTCATCATCTTTCATCTTCGATCGACTTGCAGGTAAAATGTCTATTGCATCTTCCATCAAGAGAGTGTACAATGTTTGTTCGTTTACCAAGTCCAGCTTTTCATCTAGCAAAGTATGCAAATACACAGGCGTACCTTGAAAAAACACTTTTCTATTGAGAATTTTTTGTTGGGACTTCGGGGACAGATCAACCAATCCCTTATTCATATCTTTAAAAGAGCGAGTTTTTCCTTTGGGATCAACCTCGGAAATAAAGAATATTTGCTGAACGTGTTTCTGCAAATTTTCAATATTTTTGTTATCATTTTTTCTGTTGCTATTTAATATTAAGCAATTTATATCTGTAGCAAGTTTAGAACAGAATTCTGACAAGTTTATAATTTCAGAGTTGATGTAACTAAAATTATACGATCTGGATGTTAAATATTGTAGAAGCTTCAAGCAGCTTAGTGCTTGGTTATTGCTAACCACATGCAGTAGAGCAATCTTATTTTTCATAAAATTGTCAATCTGTTCTTGGTACTCCTTACCGATTTTGTCCAAATCGAAATCAACGTCAAACATTTGCATTTTATTCATGCTGATATCATGGAGATTTTTCAGCCAAGAATTTCGTTGAATGTCACTTCTAGCATTAGCGAAAAGTACACTATCTTTAGTTTGGTAAGGAACTTGCCCTGTTTGTTGCCACCATTGCTGAACAGCACTGTGGTACAAGTGAAAAAGAAGATTAATGTCATCTGTATGTGGATAGACTTCCGCAATTTCTGATTTTACCATTTCTTCAACTTCATTTTCATCGGATTGATTGGTGAAAAGGTAAAGTTTATCAAAAAACTCTGTTATCAAACTGCAACAATCATTGTCGGAGAGTTTAGCTCTAGGAAATGACTTTGATTGAAGCAACTTAGATATTTCCAATTTCATTGTTTTAAACTGATTTTGATTTTTCCTAGGAATACTTTTTATAGGCATTACATTCCAAGACATAAGTAGTTCCAAACTATTTTTAGTGATATCTATAGAATCTATAACAGAAGTAAGAAAATTTGCATAAGATAATGTTGTTTTCGTATCCATGTACTGTCTCGCTATTATATCTGCCAATGAATCATAGTACCATTTCAGGGCAAAATCATGCAATATTTTTAATGATCCTTTTAAATTGATGCTCATTCCTTTACTTGATGTGTAAAAAAATTATTTGGATCAACTGAAGATGAATGCGTCGTAAGACCGAGGTTATTAGGTATTTTGCAATTGATTTCAATATTTGTAAATATTATAAACTCGCTGTCTGCCACATTTCTGACTTTCAATTCAAGATATCCTTTGAAATATTTTAAAAGACTGAAATCTCCCTTTTCTGAGCCATCAATCATATCCTTAAAGTTAGTTTCATTGCAATCTTTGTGTTTGGCCTGCAGATATATGCACTTATCCGTTCCGTTGACTGTATACCGCATCACGATGTCATCGAATGCTCCTGCGTCATCAACGTTAGTGGCCAGATTAAACGAGGTGATGTCATCCCGATGAAGTGCACGAAACAGTACAAGCGCCAACAGTTT
Source organism: Culex pipiens pallens (assembly GCF_016801865.2). Classification (NCBI taxonomy): domain Eukaryota; kingdom Metazoa; phylum Arthropoda; class Insecta; order Diptera; family Culicidae; genus Culex; species Culex pipiens. Next base: position 201,478,561 of record NC_068938.1, read on the forward strand.
GGTCTCGTACAGTTGACCACGAATTGAGGTCGTTCCTTTGCGCTTGCTGTAGGTCGAAACTGGTACACTGGGAGCACTGTTTGGAGATGGTAGTGGTTTTACACCACATCCATGCTTTTTGAAAACTGCTTCTATTGTTGACTTCCTTGCGTTGTCTACAATCAGTTCTATTGGCATCTTTCCATCCTTACTTTTGACGGTTGGGTCAGCTCCGTTCTGAAGCAATAAATCCACGATTCTGGGATCACCAGCTGCAACTGCGTGGTGCAAGGCAGTTTTATTTTCGTCGAAAGCGATACGAAAATTGATGTCTGCTCCGTTATCAAGAGCGGATTGTACACCAGTCACATTTCTATTCTTGATTGCTGCTATCAGTGGCGTGATCTTCGATAGTTGTTCGTAATCCATTTTTAGAAATGAACTTTAAAAAGCTAGAGGTAAGCGAAACTAGTTTTTTTTATTAAACCAGCTAATTAAGCTAATGAATGCTTACAATTTACCTTTAATTTCCAGTTGAGAAAATAACTTGGATCACTTTTTCTATACCACGTCCACTTCGAACACGATCCACTCTCCAACTAGAAGAAAGTGGTCACTATCAGTTTCTATAAGTTTATTCAGCCATGAACTTGAATGATATCAATAGGTCTTATCTTAACTATTCGCCATAGTGCTAAACTGTCGCATGTTTGAGTAAGTTTACGTTGACTCAACTAGAGATAGAATGACAGGAACGAGTTTTTAGTAAGAGCACTTCAAATGGGCAAACCCTTATCAGCAACTTTATATTACATTATATTGATAGGGGGGTTATTCTCCGCCAACTCACACAGCAGTTGCCCCGACCCCTCTTCGATTTGCGTGAAACTTTGTCCTAAGGGGTAACTTTTGTCCCTGATCACGAATCCGAGGTCCGTTTTTTGATATCTCGTGACGGAGGGGCGGTACGACCCCTTCCATTTTTGAACATGCGAAAAAAGAGGTGTTTTTCAATAATTTGCAGCCTGAAACGGTGATGAGATAGAAATTTGGTGTCAAAGGGACTTTTATGTAAAATTAGACGCCCGATTTGATGGCGTACTCAGAATTCCGAAAAAACGTATTTTTCGTCGAAAAAAACACTAAAAAAGTTTTAAAAATTCTCCCATTTTCCGTTACTCGACTGTAAAAAATTTTGGAACATGTCATTTTATGGGAAATTTAATGTACTTTTCGAATCTACATTGTCCCAGAAGGGTCATTTTTTCATTTAGAACAAAATTTTTCATTTTAAAATTTCGTGTTTTTTCTAACTTTGCAGGGTTATTTTTTAGAGTGTAACAATGTTCTACAAAGTTGTAGAGCAGACAATTACAAAAATTTTAATATATATACATAAGGGTTTTGCTTATAAACATCACAAGTTATCACGATTTTACGAAAAAAAGTTTTAAAAAAGTTGGTCGTCATCGATCATGGCCGTTCATGGTCACCCGCGACAGACACGGACGACGAAACAAAGAGAAACGCAAAAAGTAACTTTTTCAAAACTTTTTTTCGTAAAATCGCGATAACTTGTGATGTTTATAAGCAAACCCCTTATGTCTATATATCAATTTTTTTGTAATTGTCTGCTCTACAACTTTGTAGAACATTGTTACACTCTAAAAAATAACCCTGCAAAGTTAGAAAAAACACGAAATTTTAAAATGAAAAATTTTGTTCTAAATGAAAAAATGACCCTTCTGGGACAATGTAGATTCGAAAAGTACATTAAATTTCCCATAAAATGACATGTTTCAAAATTTTTAACAGTCGAGTAACGGAAAATGGGAGAATTTTTAAAACTTTTTTAGTGTTTTTTTCGATGAAAAATACGTTTTTTCGGAATTCTGAGTACGCCATCAAATCGGGCGTCTAATTTTACATAAAAGTCCCTTTGACACCAAATTTCTATCTCATCACCGTTTCAGGCTGCAAATTATTGAAAAACACCTCTTTTTTCGCATGTTCAAAAATGGAAGGGGTCGTACCGCCCCTCCGTCACGAGATATCAAAAAACGGACCTCGGATTCGTGATCAGGGACAAAAGTTACCCCTTAGGACAAAGTTTCACGCAAATCGAAGAGGGGTCGGGGCAACTTTTCCCGATTTCGTGTGAGTTGGTAGAGAATTACCTAGGGGTAAAAACCCCCAAGGGAAGATCAATTTATAGAGGAAAGAAATCTTTTTTCGCTTTTATTCTACTACAAGTCATTTAATTTAATTTAATTTAATTAATTTCGTTGTTTAAGCATTACTTGAGAGCAGTAACTATTTGAAGCTGAGGTACACAGCTAAAAAAGTAGTAATCCAGCTGCTTGTAAAAGGCATGGGTGTAAAATAAATATTGCATTATTTTATGCAATTTTATGTAATTTTACACCCTGAAATATGTAGCCCATCAATATGGGAAACCTACTTGACCGAAATGTCAAGCTCACATATGCGTTTATCCATTCAGCTTTATATCGGTCGGATGACCGACTGGGCTAAGGCGCCAGTCCTTACTGTCGGTGCAGGGTTTGAATCCCGTCGGTTGCAACTTTTTCTTTTTGTTTGCAAAAATTGTACATGCAGTGTGTAATATTAAGTGTTTATTTTGACGAAGGTGGTGTGCATGCTTTTGCATGCTATTTTACCATCGGATTTTTTGCTGTATATGGACCACCTTTCAACAGCTAATTGAATCAAAGTTGAAAACAGAATAACTCTGTGGATACGGACTACACTGAAAAAAAATAATACACTTAAAAAAAATTGGTGATTTTTAATTTAACTTTTTGTCACTAAAACTTGATTTGCAAAAAAAAAACTATTTTTAATTTTTTTTCATTTTTTGATATGTTTTGGAGGACATCAAATGCCAACTTTTCAGGAATTTCCAGGTTGTGCAAAAAAAATTTGACCGAATTATGAATTTATTTTTTTATGAAACAATTTTTTTTCAAAAAATTCAGAAAATAATCCAATTTTTTTAAATTCAGGCCTGAAAGGGTTAAGCGACCCCTAAACCGGTTTCAGCGAGTTCACGCGCAATGAAACGGAATCGACGTAACACCTTATAATGTGGCCCTCTTAAACCTTGCAGTTTCGTCAACGGATCCACAGGCGTGTATCGTTCTTTTTGCGACAAGACTCCACCTCCCGGGTCTCCTAAGTGTGAAGGTATGGCACGGGGAGAGGGCACCGAAAACCTATATTAACACTTAGAATTTTTTGTGTCTGCCTCGGGATTCGAACCGGCGACCTCTGGATTGTGAGTCCAGTGCGCGGTCCGATTGATCCACACAGGCAGACGTGTAAGGCAATAGATACCTTTTCTTTCTGTGATTTTTTTGATTGTAAACTTTTGCTCGGGGGACCCCTTAGATCTCATTTTCTGGAGATAATTTTATCAAATTCGTGTTCCTGAGACAATTTTACAATAGAAACCATACAAAAACGAAGTATGAAAATTCAAAAATCTGTATCTTTTGAAGGAATTTTTTTATCGATTTGGTGTCTTCGGCAAAGTTGTAGGTATGGATACGGACTACACTGAAAAAAATGATACACCTAAAAAAATTTTTTGGTGATCTTTAATATAATTTTTTCTCACTAAAACTTGATTTGCAGAAAAAAACACTATTTCTAATTTTTTTTTTTTTTCATTTTTTGATATGTTTTAGAGGACATCAAATGCCAACTTTTCAGAAATTTCCAGGTTGTGCAAAAAATCTTTGACCGAATTATGAATTTTTTAATCAATACTGATTTTTTCAGAAAATCGAAATATTGGTCGCAAAAATTTTTCAGCTTCATTTTTCGATGTAGAATCAAATTTGCAATCAAAAAGTTAAGTACTACCTACAACTTTGCCGAAGACACCAAATCGATCAAAACATTCCTTCAAAAGATACAGATTTTTGAATTTTGATACATCATTTTTGTATGGACAGCTGCCAAATTTGTATGGAAAATTATATGGATAAACTAATGATGAAAAATGGCTTCTTTGGGCATACCGAAGTCACCAAAAAAGTTAAAGTCGGATTAAAAAATACAAAAAAAATCGAATGACCGAAATCTGAGAGAACTGCTCAGGTACAATATTGAGAGTTCTACATGACATTTTTGTGTAGAAAAATCAATTATCTTCCCAAACATGTAAAAACATTGGGGGGAGAGATTTGTGATTTTTATTTTAAAGGTGCCGAAGAATCGTTAGTAAAACTCATCGGAAAAATAATAGTCCCGCTACCTCCGTTGAAAATCGCTGGATTAGATCAAAAATTAAAAAAAAAACAACTCTCAACTGTTTTTATTCAAAGGCCCCATACATTTCATGGCCAAAATAATGATAAAATTAGTCAAGATGTTCCCTTAGATCTCCTAAATAAAAACTAATACCACAATTGTTTAAGGAGGTATTAGACTATGACAAACAAACAAGCACGCACTTTTTGACAGTTTAGAAGTTTGCCTCCTTTGTTTGCCTGCATTTGTTTGCAGAAACGTCAGGTTGCGAGTTGGGCAAACTGCCAAACACGAAAAAGCGCGCGTTTATTGGTTTGTCATAGTCTAATACCTCTTCTGAGAAATTTTATTTTTTTTTTTCTTCTCAATTTTAACAGGACATTACTATATTTTAACAGGACATGTTAATTAAATGTCCTTCTATTTCTCTATCATAGTACAAGAAAAAAAAGTTGAGGCGTAATTAACTTTCATTAAACATAACGCTCAGATTTCACGGGAAAGCGCTTTCCAGAACTGTTGGCAGACGGCAAACAATTTTGGAACGTATCAATCCTTCACTAATCACTTAATAAAATTATCCTCAGATACATAACATAAAATCCGAAGCAACAAAAAAAACAGAAAAGCAAAATCCTTACAGCAGATACAAAATCCGGTAAATAATGCATTACATGACCCAAAACGAGGACCGAAATTCCGAACGAGAAAGAAAGAGACCACCCTGGTTGCCACCCACGCACGCTGGAAAATCCTCTCCGACTTTTCCCAGCTGAGGAGGGAGCGAAATGGCGCCAAAGAGAGTGAGGATGATGATACTCTCACCGAGTGCGAGGGAGGAAAATGGCGGGGTTTTGGGGGGAGGGGGGAGGCAGTCCTTCGCAAATCGGGATTAGTGTGTTTTCCTTCGGCATTTAGCCAATCGCTTTTCCGATAAGTTATCACTCGCTCCTCGTTTTTTTTTTAGACTGTTTGTGTGAGAGGGAGAGAGAAAGCTTACTCGATTTTGCTTCTTGTCGCTCTCGTTTGGGGTGGGCGAGTTTCCTGCTGGCACGCCAGATTCGTGTACTAAATACATAATCCTTCTAATTTTCGTAAATCCTTATTTAACTGCTTCTTTTTTCGATTGCTGGAAGAGCGCCCACGCAGTCGTGACCGGTGGAAATCTGGGCGCTTTATATACGAAGGATTTTTGCTATTTCGGAGAAAATTTCAACAAGAAAAAGTTTATGTACTAAGAAATCTAAATACAGCTTCCGAGAAGCGAGTAATCCAACCGTGATATAATCCCTCTCTGGAGGGATTAAGGACCCACATGAATGCTTAGGCGCTCTCGATTTCACCCCACACACACCAAAGATTCTTCCGGAGCAAAAGACAAGTAAAATGCCTTGGCAACCTTGGCACAGCCAACGAAGAAGGTCCCAACGGAACTTCCCCTCTTAATTTTAAAATCTGATTTGAAAAATAAATAAATCGCTTCTTGTACCAACATGTCTCCATCTCTTTTTTTATTCACCCCTCAGAGTGTAACTATTGAGTTGTCTCTTCGTCAGTTGGATGCGTCGTTCGTCGTGTGCGCACCATCCTTCGACGAGAGTTTTGTGTCCGGTTGTTGTTAGTAGAAGCGACTAGAGGACATGCCAGCGAGTGCGTACCAGCGTTGCACTGCACTCTCTTTCTTTCTCTCTGTGGGTAGCTAGGGTAGGAAGAGAAGATGGCACTTTGCGGGTGAAGGTTTGATTCATACAGTGAGTAACGTATGAAAAGTGATACTTCGTGATGCTTTCAAAAGTTCAAATATTGAAATTTAATTTTTTTAGTTTTTAGTTTTTAGTTTTTAGTTTTTAGTTTTTAGTTTTTAGTTTTTAGTTTTTAGTTTTTAGTTTTTAGTTTTTAGTTTTTAGTTTTTAGTTTTTAGTTTTTAGTTTTTAGTTTTTAGTTTTTAGTTTTTAGTTTTTAGTTTTTAGTTTTTAGTTTTTAGTTTTTAGTTTTTAGTTTTTAGTTTTTAGTTTTTAGTTTTTAGTTTTTAGTTTTTAGTTTTTAGTTTTTAGTTTTTAGTTTTTAGTTTTTAGTTTTTAGTTTTTAGTTTTTAGTTTTTAGTTTTTAGTTTTTAGTTTTTAGTTTTTTGTTTTTAGTTTTTAGTTTTTAGTTTTTAGTTTTTAGTTTTTAGTTTTTAGTTTTTAGTTTTTAGTTTTTAGTTTTTAGTTTTTAGTTTTTAGTTTTTAGTTTTTAGTTTTTAGTTTTTAGTTTTTAGTTTTTAGTTTTTAGTTTTTAGTTTTTAGTTTTTAGTTTTTAGTTTTTAGTTTTTAGTTTTTAGTTTTTAGTTTTTAGTTTTTAGTTTTTAGTTTTTTAGTTTTTAGTTTTTAGTTTTTAGTTTTTAGTTTTTAGTTTTTAGTTTTTAGTTTTTAGTTTTTAGTTTTTAGTTTTTAGTTTTTAGTTTTTAGTTTTTTAGTTTTTAGTTTTTAGTTTTTAGTTTTTAGTTTTTTAGTTTTTAGTTTTTAGTTTTTAGTTTTTAGTTTTTAGTTTTTAGTTTTTAGTTTTTAGTTTTTAGTTTTTAGTTTTTAGTTTTTAGTTTTTAGTTTTTTAGTTTTTAGTTTTTAGTTTTTAGTTTTTAGTTTTTAGTTTTTAGTTTTTAGTTTTTAGTTTTTAGTTTTTAGTTTTTAGTTTTTAGTTTTTAGTTTTTAGTTTTTAGTTTTTAGTTTTTAGTTTTTAGTTTTTAGTTTTTAGTTTTTAGTTTTTAGTTTTTAGTTTTTAGTTTTTAGTTTTTAGCCGATCTGTGTTGCCAAATTTATTTCAAAAATATCTTTAAAATGCTCAATTTAATTAAAAATGCAGATGCATCGTATCCTCAACTGTTTACAACCTATTGTTCAAGTGTCTTCAATTTTTTTTATAACTATTTTTATTTTGGGAGATTGTGAAGGAGGAAATGGGGGCATAAAAACTTGAAAACTAAATTTACAATGGCCTCATTAATTTTAAATTGTTGGGATCTTCATTTTTTAATAAAACCAAAAAAGAACGCAAAATAAAGTTCCGTGTGAACTAATACCGGATCCATCCTTAAACAATAAGCTTGAAAACAGGATAGCTGCGTAATCACAACGATAGCGATTAAACAAACTTATCAGTAAATTTAACCAACAATAGACCAGGTTTGATATAAAAGCAGTCGGATCTCCAAATTGAGAAATCAGTGCTTACACCATGCTTTCCTTAACGTTAAGCGAAGTGCTGTTGTTGATTGCAATTGTGCAATGCTCGATTGCTGAGCTAAATACAAAGTTGACATCGAAATAAAACCCAAAGTGTAATTGATACTAACATTCATTCCACTTTCAGCGATGTACAAGCAAACAGCTCTAGCTTACAAGCCTCCGGCAATCTGCAGCGAACTTGCTCAATGGCAACCAACCGTTTTTCGGGTGTCCAGCTAGTTCACCCTCAACCGGGATTCCGAGAGCCATTCGAAGTGCTCTGTGACCAAGAGTACGAAGGTGGCGGTTGGATCGTGATCCAGAATCGCTACGATGGATCGGTACACTTCTATCGAGATTGGGACGAGTACGAGCGTGGGTTCGGCAACATGTTTGGAGAGTTTTGGCTGGGATTGAAGCAGATTCACGAACTGACCTATTCGATGCGTTACGAGCTGCACGTAATAGTTGAAGATTGGGACGGAATCCGGGCTGTTGCAAAGTACAGCGATTTCCTGGTGGCAGGACCTAAGGAGAAATATCTACTGCGCAGCTTGGGAGCGTTTAGTGGCAGTGCAGGTGATTCGTTGACAGAAATTCACCTTGGCAAGAACTTTACAACATTCGATCAAAACAATGATCCAAGCGCAGTAAACTGTGCAGTTGAACGTTATGGAGCATGGTGGTATCGACAATGTAGTCACGCGTAAGAAGTTTCAAAATTTCGTAAAAAAAAGTACAGATGCATTCATAATTTTATTTACAGGGATAATGGCAGTGCATTAAATGGAAGACATATGCAAGGCACAAATATAACTGGAATAGCCTGGAACTCTTTCAGACGCGATTACTACGGCCTCAAAAAATCACGCATGATGATTCGCGCTGTTAATTAGATGTTTCACCAGAAAATATGTTTGTTTATAACACCATTTCCATAATTCGGAATTGAAATTTTCATACAAATAATATCAACAACTATTATTCTGTAACCAACAAATATTTGAAAATATAGAAATATTAAACATTCAAACAGTACAGGATATTTTTTTATTATTTTATGTTGGTTTATGAATTTTAAATGATTAAATTCTGTATTATTTAAATGAAACTTTGTAAAAATTTCTATTTTACCCCAATTGAAATAATTTCAAATTTTTATTTAAAAATTACTGACACACATATTTCGAACATTTTCAAATGTTTGCCAAGAATTTTAAATTGCAAAACTATTTTTATCACAAACATATTCACCAAGGTTTCATTTTGTTGCAATGAAAATCGAACCAATAGTTGCCGAGATATCGCGAGTTGTAAGATGAGAGTTAGTCACTGAAAAAAACTCATTTTAACAAAAAATTAAATTTAAGAGGCAATTAACAGTCCGATTTACAAAATTCTAAAAGTGAAAAAAGTCGGAAATTTTGTCGGCACTTCAAACATATTATTTGTCGGGGTTTTGTCTTTTATTGAAATATTATCAAATTGCAAAAAATAACACTTTGTACCAACTCACCTGGTTATAATAAGATAACTGTGCGCTTTATCAACAAATATGTACAGTCATCCCACATATTCGGAACGGTTTCCAGATCGGCCAATGTTCAAAAAATCTTAGCACATGGATAATTGAACTTAATGATTCGCTTTTACCTTCATTTGAAAGCTTTTCTTGCGATCTTTCGAATGCTGTATCGAACATCTGCAAATTTTAATTTTTATATGAAGTTCTTGAAGAATTACTTTGACCCTTGAATTCCACAAATTCGGAACACTTTTTTCTTACGAATATAAACAAACTTTGGATCTCTCCAGGAGTACATATTTATTACCAATTATCATAAAAGTGTTCTGTATTTGTGGGTGTTCCGAATATGTGGGATGACTGTAACTTCGTTTCGATTGAAAATGATTTTTTTAAATTAAGTTTTTATTTTTTTTAGAATAAGGCCGATGCAAAGCAAATATTTTTCAAAGTTTTTGTCCCTCGGCTCTGGCCGGGGTCGAGGGGGGGGGGGGAATACCAAGCCATAGTCTCAACATTTCGAGCCAAACATTTCATTAGGGCACAAAACCAAAAACCGCGATTCGAGAAAATCGCTGGCAAAAAGTGGACAACTTGTTTCAATTCCTATTTAAAAAGAAAGCTTGACTGGTGGTATTTTTACTGATGATACGATAAAACACATCATTATCCTCAACTCTGCTTTAACGCTTCTTAATTTATGTTGATTTTCGCAATAAAACTCGTAATTTTAAAAAATCTCGCTATTAGGCCCTTTTAACTTTCCTACTGTTGTTCATAATGGGCCCTTTCTAAATGCAATTTCGAAGAGAACTGAAAAGGGCACTTAAGCGCTGTCACCTGATTGTTGTTTTTAATGATGTTTATGGGCCTTTTTGTTTAATTAGAAATAATGAGGAATTCAGCGGAAATTTTGATAATTGGTGAAGTTTTGTGATCGAATGGTGTAGATAAGGTATGTGAAACATAAAAATTCTTCAAAAGTGTACTGAACAGCAGCTGCGGGGCCGTATTGAATATTGTATTTTGACGAATTTTTTTTTTGCAGAAATCCTTGGTGAAACGTAAACCAAACTTTGTTTTGAAGTGAATTAGTGTTAAGAATGTATGAAAAGTTCACTTTATAACATAGAAAGTTCCTTAACCACGAAAAACTAACGAAAAAGAAAAGGGCACAATTGAACTTTTTTTCTGGTTTGGAGTGAACATTGTTATGTGCCCTTTTGTTTTTTTGATTTTTTCAATAGGAAATTGTTTGCTATCAATCTGATTCTTGGAGGGCATGTAGGGAGTGTACTAATGAATGGAATAGTGGAATAATCCCAAATGTTTACGTTTTGGTTTTGTGCCCTAATGAAATGTTTGGCTCGATTTGAATGGAAAAAAAAGTGTTTTAATAGTAGTTTATGCAACAAGTTGCAAAAAGAGGATTTTTTCAGCACGAGTCGTACATTATACGTACAATACGAAGAGTGCTGAAAAAATCAAGTTTTGCACTTACGCTCATCTCAAATGTCATTATCGAGTGAAACTGGCTTCATATACACAAAAATGGCCTACATAAGTGTAGGATAACATGTCTACAAAGTTCCATTGAAATCTGAGAGGGCCGAGAAAAAAGTACCTAAAAATTGCTGTTTTGGGCTGGAATTGCTCTATTATAATTTTTTTTAATCATGAACATTTTGAAAACTGAGACCAAATCAAAAAATTACACTTATTATATGAGCCGATTTGAACGACAATAATGTTATATCGTGTCTCTTGAATGTGTGTGTGTGTGTGTGTCTGTGTGTGTGTGTGTGTGTGGTCCAATCCAATACCCGCTAAACGGTAGCGAAATTATGGGAAAGTATAATTTGTATCAGACTGTGTATATGCCGAATGCTGATACAGCTTATCTCAGTCCCGGGTATTAGGCGGTGACAGCCCTCGCGCTGCTTCCAACGACCCATTTCAGAATGACAGAGCTCCTTGCGGTCCAATGCCGAGGTCGCTGGGCATTGTTCGGCCCCGCCTAAACATAGAAGCAAGCATCTGAAGGAAACTCGATCTATATTTAGACTTCCAAACCCCTCAGGCAAATCAGGGATCAGCGCGTATTTAATATGAGAAGATAACATGTTTCAACACTACGGATCAATTCACCTTCTGATGGCCGACTGCTTAGCGTCCCAGACCACCAATCCAAAGGTGAGAGTTCGAATCCCATCTGATTCATTTTAGTTTTTATTCATATTCAAATTCCTGATTCCAAAGGTACCGACCGGGATTTGATCCCTGAACCTTCTGCTTGGGAGACAGAAGCCGTAACCATTAAGCCACGGAGCCGGTTGAATGGAACGTGGTTCTCTGTATGGCTTTTTGCGAGATGGGAGCAGTGGACAACAATCATCTCAACGTTTCCACTTTACCCGGGCTAACGACCGGCAGTTCCAGTTCACGATGATTTCCCTCAGGGGCGCCGACTCTGGGGGGGCACGGTACTTTTTGCCCCCCTTAAAATTTGGCTGGGGGGGCAGCCCATACATTGTGCCCCCCAGAAATTTTGGAAGAAAAATATTCTTATATCAAATATAAAAAAATCACAGAAATAATTGAAAATAATATCTAAAACTTAAATGGAACATTGTTTGTACACACGGATAGAATTCTTGTAAGCGAATCCGTAAAATAGTTCAAAAACATTTGTTGTTTTCGAAATCACTGAAATATTTTGAACAAAATCGTTTACAATTTTTTGGATTTAGATGCATTTTTTCTAAATCGACAACATTTTATCTATACCACTGTGCTCTCTAGGAAAATCAGTAAGCTTAGTACAAGAGCACAGATACATCGGTAAATGATTTGAAAGATGTCGTCAACATAGATTTTACGGATTTGCTTATAAGATTTCTATCTGTGCAAGTTGTTTCAAAAACAAAACCAAAAATGCTGATACATTCGATAATTTTTTGGGTAATTTTTGAAACGATTTGAGCCGAAAAATACAATTGTTTCGAACAAAGTAAATTTTTGAAAACTAGCGCACCGCTTTACTGAGAAACACAAAAAATAAAACCTAATCTGAGACAATTCAACACTCGATTCAACATCATAATCTTAAAAAACAGAAGTGTATCGCCCTCTGCAATTTATGATCGATTTAAAAAAATAAAAAGGCTATAGAAATTTTAACTGCACCCTCAAAAAATATGCCGAAAAATCAGGGAGTAGAGAATAATACTAAAAATAAAAAAAAATCAGGAAATCAGCACTATTGAGTATTGGGAATCCATTTTAAAACGTTTTTGGTCGTATTCTTAAATTCTTAAATTCTTAAATTCTTAAATTCTTAAATTCTTAAATTCTTAAATTCTTAAATTCTTAAATTCTTAAATTCTTAAATTCTTAAATTCTTAAATTCTTAAATTCTTAAATTCTTAAATTCTTAAATTCTTAAATTCTTAAATTCTTAAATTCTTAAATTCTTAAATTCTTAAATTCTTAAATTCTTAAATTCTTAAATTCTTAAATTCTTAAATTCTTAAATTCTTAAATTCTTAAATTCTTAAATTCTTAAATTCTTAAATTCTTAAATTCTTAAATTCTTAAATTCTTAAATTCTTAAATTCTTAAATTCTTAAATTCTTAAATTCTTAAATTCTTAAATTCTTAAATTCTTAAATTCTTAAATTCTTAAATTCTTAAATTCTTAAATTCTTAAATTCTTAAATTCTTAAATTCTTAAATTCTTAAATTCTTAAATTCTTAAATTCTTAAATTCTTAAATTCTTAAATTCTTAAATTCTTAAATTCTTAAATTCTTAAATTCTTAAATTCTTAAATTCTTAAATTCTTAAATTCTTAAATTCTTAAATTCTTAAATTCTTAAATTCTTAAATTCTTAAATTCTTAAATTCTTAAATTCTTAAATTCTTAAATTCTTAAATTCTTAAATTCTTAAATTCTTAAATTCTTAAATTCTTAAATTCTTAAATTCTTAAATTCTTAAATTCTTAAATTCTTAAATTCTTAAATTCTTAAATTCTTAAATTCTTAAATTCTTAAATTCTTAAATTCTTAAATTCTTAAATTCTTAAATTCTTAAATTCTTAAATTCTTAAATTCTTAAATTCTTAAATTCTTAAATTCTTAAATTCTTAAATTCTTAAATTCTTAAATTCTTAAATTCTTAAATTCTTAAATTCTTAAATTCTTAAATTCTTAAATTCTTAAATTCTTAAATTCTTAAATTCTTAAATTCTTAAATTCTTAAATTCTTAAATTCTTAAATTCTTAAATTCTTAAATTCTTAAATTCTTAAATTCTTAAATTCTTAAATTCTTAAATTCTTAAATTCTTAAATTCTTAAATTCTTAAATTCTTAAATTCTTAAATTCTTAAATTCTTAAATTCTTAAATTCTTAAATTCTTAAATTCTTAAATTCTTAAATTCTTAAATTCTTAAATTCTTAAATTCTTAAATTCTTAAATTCTTAAATTCTTAAATTCTTAAATTCTTAAATTCTTAAATTCTTAAATTCTTAAATTCTTAAATTCTTAAATTCTTAAATTCTTAAATTCTTAAATTCTTAAATTCTTAAATTCTTAAATTCTTAAATTCTTAAATTCTTAAATTCTTAAATTCTTAAATTCTTAAATTCTTAAATTCTTAAATTCTTAAATTCTTAAATTCTTAAATTCTTAAATTCTTAAATTCTTAAATTCTTAAATTCTTAAATTCTTAAATTCTTAAATTCTTAAATTCTTAAATTCTTAAATTCTTAAATTCTTAAATTCTTAAATTCTTAAATTCTTAAATTCTTAAATTCTTAAATTCTTAAATTCTTAAATTCTTAAATTCTTAAATTCTTAAATTCTTAAATTCTTAAATTCTTAAATTCTTAAATTCTTAAATTCTTAAATTCTTAAATTCTTAAATTCTTAAATTCTTAAATTCTTAAATTCTTAAATTCTTAAATTCTTAAATTCTTAAATTCTTAAATTCTTAAATTCTTAAATTCTTAAATTCTTAAATTCTTAAATTCTTAAATTCTTAAATTCTTAAATTCTTAAATTCTTAAATTCTTAAATTCTTAAATTCTTAAATTCTTAAATTCTTAAATTCTTAAATTCTTAAATTCTTAAATTCTTAAATTCTTAAATTCTTAAATTCTTAAATTCTTAAATTCTTAAATTCTTAAATTCTTAAATTCTTAAATTCTTAAATTCTTAAATTCTTAAACTCTTAAATTCTTAAACTCTTAAATTCTTAAATTCTTAAATTCTTAAATTCTTAAATTCTTAAATTCTTAAATTCTTAAATTCTTAAATTCTTAAATTCTTAAATTCTTAAATTCTTAAATTCTTAAATTCTTAAATTCTTAAATTCTTAAATTCTTAAATTCTTAAATTCTTAAATTCTTAAATTCTTAAATTCTTAAATTCTTAAATTCTTAAATTCTTAAATTCTTAAATTCTTAAATTCTTAAATTCTTAAATTCTTAAATTCTTAAATTCTTAAATTCTTAAATTCTTAAATTCTTAAATTCTTAAATTCTTAAATTCTTAAATTCTTAAATTCTTAAATTCTTAAATTCTTAAATTCTTAAATTCTTAAATTCTTAAATTCTTAAATTCTTAAATTCTTAAATTCTTAAATTCTTAAATTCTTAAATTCTTAAATTCTTAAATTCTTAAATTCTTAAATTCTTAAATTCTTAAATTCTTAAATTCTTAAATTCTTAAATTCTTAAATTCTTAAATTCTTAAATTCTTAAATTCTTAAATTCTTAAATTCTTAAATTCTTAAATTCTTAAATTCTTAAATTCTTAAATTCTTAAATTCTTAAATTCTTAAATTCTTAAATTCTTAAATTCTTAAATTCTTAAATTCTTAAATTCTTAAATTCTTAAATTCTTAAATTCTTAAATTCTTAAATTCTTAAATTCTTAAATTCTTAAATTCTTAAATTCTTAAATTCTTAAATTCTTAAATTCTTAAATTCTTAAATTCTTAAATTCTTAAATTCTTAAATTCTTAAATTCTTAAATTCTTAAATTCTTAAATTCTTAAATTCTTAAATTCTTAAATTCTTAAATTCTTAAATTCTTAAATTCTTAAATTCTTAAATTCTTAAATTCTTAAATTCTTAAATTCTTAAATTCTTAAATTCTTAAATTCTTAAATTCTTAAATTCTTAAATTCTTAAATTCTTAAATTCTTAAATTCTTAAATTCTTAAATTCTTAAATTCTTAAATTCTTAAATTCTTAAATTCTTAAATTCTTAAATTCTTAAATTCTTAAATTCTTAAATTCTTAAATTCTTAAATTCTTAAATTCTTAAATTCTTAAATTCTTAAATTCTTAAATTCTTAAATTCTTAAATTCTTAAATTCTTAAATTCTTAAATTCTTAAATTCTTAAATTCTTAAATTCTTAAATTCTTAAATTCTTAAATTCTTAAATTCTTAAATTCTTAAATTCTTAAATTCTTAAATTCTTAAATTCTTAAATTCTTAAATTCTTAAATTCTTAAATTCTTAAATTCTTAAATTCTTAAATTCTTAAATTCTTAAATTCTTAAATTCTTAAATTCTTAAATTCTTAAATTCTTAAATTCTTAAATTCTTAAATTCTTAAATTCTTAAATTCTTAAATTCTTAAATTCTTAAATTCTTAAATTCTTAAATTCTTAAATTCTTAAATTCTTAAATTCTTAAATTCTTAAATTCTTAAATTCTTAAATTCTTAAATTCTTAAATTCTTAAATTCTTAAATTCTTAAATTCTTAAATTCTTAAATTCTTAAATTCTTAAATTCTTAAATTCTTAAATTCTTAAATTCTTAAATTCTTAAATTCTTAAATTCTTAAATTCTTAAATTCTTTTAAACTATTTTTTTTTATTTTGGAATATTGAATTTTGTGTATCTGTTATTTTTTTCTAAATCGGAAATCTAAATGTATGTTTTTTTAAATGTGTATTTGTATTTAAAAATTTATGGAAATTTTGGCTTTTTACTTTTGTTTTTATTTTTAGAATATTTTTATTGTTAAATTTCTAAACATCTGATTATTTTTATTATTGATTGTTACTTCTAGAAAATAAGTGAGAATATCCCAATGAGAAGGAATTCTCCTTCCAAACATATAAAAAATTCCCCCCAATTAACATTCTTAATCACGTTTTAATAAATTATCTATTTCTAAAAAAATGGATTCCGGATGATAAAAAAATCGTAATAAAATGATTAAAATTCGTAATATACAAGAAACTTTAACATCTAATCGCCACTCTTACCTATCGATTTCGGAAAACAACCATGCCCCCCCAACATTTTGGACTAGTCGGCGCCCCTGATTTCCCTTCATATGTTAAAAACCACTTATGATTTTGGCACATATTCCGTTTGTCAGCGTTTCTTGTCATAACTGGCGGGAAAAATCTACGTGGAATCAGCTGTGCAGACCTCATGTGTGACAGGAATGCAGGTTGAGCGACTCCCACGGTCTATATCGTGTCTCTTGAATGATGTTTATTTTTTGTTTTCTATTAGGCTGCTACAAATATTTTTAAAAGTTTTTGTCACAGCAGAAATCAAAATTCCCCTGCGTTTAGAATCATTTTTAGCATGTTTGGGTTTATTAAAAAAAAATTGCGATGTACAGTACCGCGAAAAGTTTTTGATTTGGTTTTTTTTTTTGCTTTTTGCTGCCCCCCCCCCCCCCCATTCCCCCCCTTGACCTCGTCCAGAGCCGCGGGACAAAACCATTGAAAAATATTTGCATTGGCCTTAAAATTATAAATTAGAATTTAGCTTTAAATACATCAAATAAACCGTTCTTATTTAATCTGAGCGCACTGTTTTCGGTATAACCTCCACTAGAACTCTCAATTCCGACTCCAACGACCGTATCATGCGCGCGTCCTTATCACTAAACCGAAAAGCACAGGAGATTTATCCGGAGCCCAACTCCTCGCTAAAACATCAGCAAGCCCAGGAAAAAAAAACATACAAAAGCATCAACGCATTAAAACTTGTTTATTTTCACCCCACTTGCACTCTTTCTCTCTCGCTTCCTCTCTTTCTCTCCGACGAATCTCGTCTAATTCTCCAACCCACCACGCCGGAGGTCCTTTCTCCGTGTGTCTGATCCGGCAAAGGACGAACCACGCAACCGGGTTTGCTGGCTGGCATTTCTCGTTGTGCCGTCGCTCGGTACGGTCGTGGTCTAGTCCTAGAGAGGATATTGGGTTGTTTTGTTTCGAAGTTATATCCATTTTCGAGACTTCACGTCCGTGCAAGTCCTTTTCAAATTACCAAACGGGACTTTCTGTCTTGATAGGGGAAAACGATTATCTTTGAGTCGAGTTGATTAAACCGGAGTAAATCGAAATTATTTTACTAGTTTTCGTCATAAAAGTGCAAGTCCTTTCTAAATGTCAAGAAGAGGATAAGACTTAAAAAACAATCATCTGCCAACAGAGGAAAAACCAAGTGAATCAAATCAACTAATCTTAAGCTGCATCTTGAAACTCCAAGTCCATAACAATTGTGCAAGTCCTTTTCTAACAAAAGGACTTATTGCAGAAACCCAAAAAAACTAATCATCTTCGACCAAAAAAAAAAGCGGAAAACCAAATGAACCAAATCGATCCCAAAAAAAAGTCCTTCAAGTGAGGTGAAACCATTAGCAAAGTTTAATTGATTATTGCTTTGTCAACGGAGGAAAAAAAGACCCCAAGTCCGGCGTCCCGGAAGAGACGACGTCGAATTAGCAACAATAATAACAACATCAAAGTGATATTTGTCGTTAAGGGGTCGCAACCATCAGGGGTAACAAGAAACCACGGAATCCACTTCGTTAAGGGGAGAGAAAGAGAGAGAGAGACTGAGTGTATTTACAGTGCGGAAGTCCTTTCTTGGTTTGGACCGGGACCGGGAGGAGTGTCATTGCCGCGGTGATTTGTCCTTTCCTTAGGGCTTAGAGGCTGGTACGAGTGAGGGACGCCAAAATGACGATGATGGACTGGGATATTGACATGTAAGTAGATTATTGTTTATTTTGATTTCCGCGTGTTGTATCAATTAAGTGAAGTGTGTGATTTCTGTTTGGATTAGAAAGGACGATGAGGAGGATGAGGAAGTGTGTGTGTGTGTGTGTGTGTGGAGAAAAGGTAAACTGCGAAATGCTGTGCACATGGGTGAAAGGACACTTTTTTTTTGGGAGGAAAGGTGAAATCGAGAGGTGGCAGATGTGAGATTATTCGGGTGGATGAATTTTAAGGATCAATTAGAAATTCAGCTTTTGAAATTATTTAGGAGCACAAATATTACAAAAAAAAGTAAAAAGTCCTACATGCTGTTTAATATTTTGTTGTTCTAAAATCAACTATCTAAATTAAATTATGAATTGCATATTTTGCACCAAAAAAAAAACTTCTGCCCTTTTTTAATTCAAACTCCCTACCTTTTTCCCAGTGCGTGGCATTGCGTGGCCGAATGGTTACGCTGTCCGCTTTGTAAGCGGATGTTTCTGGGTTCGATTCCCATCTGCTGCAACCTTCCATCGGATGAGGAAGTAAAATGTCGGTCCCGGCCTTGGTTGTTAGGCCGTTAAGTCATTCCAAGTATAGGAGTCGTCTCCATGCCATAAGTACAAACAACTTACCAAACCAAGCCTACTCCGGTGGAATCGCTGGCGGCGGTTGGACTCGCAATCCAAAGGTCGTCAGTTCAAACACTGGGGTGGAAGGTTCCTTGGAGTAAAAGAGGTTTGGGTGCTCTCCCCATTCAAGCCTTCGGACACCTAGGTTCGAGCAGAAACTTGCAATAGAGACCACAAAAGACCCGGGGGTCGTTAATGTGGATGGTTTGATTTTTGATTGACCTTTTTCCCATTTTTTAGCAATTGTATAACGGTTTTTTGAAATCTTTTTTTTTTGTTCTTAATTAAAAGCAATAACAGTACGGTGTCCAAAAAACGCTATGTTGCGGAAACCTAGATTTTTGATTGTTTTTAAACAACAAAAAATAAAATAAAATGTTTAGAACTCGCGATTTGCTATTCATTGAAAATTCCCCTATAGAGAGAATTTTGTCGTAAAAATTGATGCCAGCTTTTAGGAAATTTCTTGCTGAACAATTTTGTTTTATGATTTTTTTGAATTATGATTTTCAATTATTTTACTAGGTGACGTAAGCAAAATTACGAAGATATATAATATATAATATATAAATATTATAAATTAGCCGTATTGCGTACACACAATCGTATTTATTCAAAAATTTAGTAAAACCCAATAGGGACCATTCATAAACCACATGGACACCTTAAGGGGGGGAAGGGATTGTGGCGATTTTCCAAATCTCCAAATGTCCAAATGTCTACGGGGTTTATAGAAGGTCCCCTATCTATGATACATTCCAGACTCGATTATCCGAAGGCCTTTGGAAAAAAATCATTCAGGTAATTAAATCTTCGGATAATCGTATTATAACAAAATAGTTCTCTTTTTTTTAATTGTTGAGCTTTGGTATGACCCTTGAACTACTCTAATGTGATTAAAAAATTGCAAATTTTCTGAACTTTTCAAAACAATATTTTCAGAAATGGTCACTTATGGTCACTATTTAAAAAAATCAAAAAACTGCAAATATTTCGCTGAAATCAAACTTTCCGGGGCTATATCATGAAAACGGGGCTCTTTATCAAAAAATCTGTTAAGTACTTTTAGATTGCAAATTCAATTTTACATGAAAAAAAGTTAGGTCAATTTTTTTTGCATAAAATTTCGATTTTTCCAAAAAAAAAAATCAAAAAACATAGCTTGCCGGCAAATTTTTTGACCGTACTTCTCTATGGCTTAAAAGATGCGGGATTTTGTCCCCTAAAACATATCAAAAAATCTCGAACATCGAAAAATATACATTTAAAAAAAATATTTATTTATAATTGAGGTTTTGTAAAAAAAAGTTAATTAAAAAATCGGCAAACTTTTTTTTCCGTGTACCTATAGTAGTCCGTGTAGTCCTAAACAATACCTACAACTTTGCGGAATTGATCAGAAAATTCACTCAAAAGTTACAGATTTTCGAATATTTACGTACCATTTTTGTATGGACAGCTGCCAAAATTGTATGGAGACTTGTATGGGTGAACCAATGACGCAAAATAGCTTCTTTGGTCTTAGGGAAGGCCCCCGCAAAGTTTGAGCCAAATCAAAAAATACAAATAAAATCCTTTTCCGATTTGGTACAGAACTGCTCAATTTGATGTTTTATTTTAAATAGGAAAAAAAATGTATTGTTCATGATTTGAAACTATGGATAATCGACTGTAAAATATTATTTTTCAAAATTCATGCTATTCTTTTAAATTTAAAATTTTCGGCAAAATTAAAAAAAATTATCTCGATTAACTTAGTTGAATTAAAATGTTTTTTTTTTTTCTGAATGACGCTTACGTCACATAGTCAAATAAACGAAAATAAATTGATTTGCATGTCAATTGCTGTGATAAAAACCATGCAAGAGATTTTAAAACATAAACATGACGTGGTGTGGTGTAAATGATAAAATGAAGTTTTCAAAAGAAATTAAAAAAACGTCATTTTTATTTTACTAAAATGGCTAAATCTTAGCACTGTAGTGACAGCAACTAATAACTCAAACATCAAATTGTTCAGTAAGAAATTTCCTAATAGATGGTAGTACTTTAAAGAGCAATTCGCAAAAAAATAATTTCATTGATTAAAGTTTGACATGTTGCCAATGAGAAATGACGAATTCTTGGATCACTAAATACAGAACATTACTGATAGGACCCCTAGCATGGATTTTCAATGAAACACAGAACAATTTGAACTAATTTTTGAATGTGTTAATATAAAATATTCTACAAAAACAGTCATGTTTCTTTAATTTAATTATTTTCATTTTTTTTTTATTTGCCTGAAACTTTGGTGAGTACCTTCCATGTGACCAAAGAAGTCCAAAAACCTTTTCTGTGAAAAAAAACTAAGGTTGGACTGAAATTGTCTAAGAGTTATTTATATTCTACATTTAAAAAAAATATCGATCTTTTTTTTGCCGCAATATCCATTTTTTTAAAGAATCAGTTTCCAAATTCCAGTTCAAATAGTTTTTGCCCTTGCTGAGCTTTACTTTGAAGAACTTTTTGTAAAAATTCACTTTTCAATTACCAAAAAGGTAATATCTATTTTTTCACAAAGTCCTTACTAAGCAACTCAAAAAATATTGTAGGAAATATTATGACTTCATTTGTTACTAAGGGCTTTCCCCATGCTTGGGTCTGAAGGACCCTGACAACGCCCCAGCCGGTTGGTCTTAGAGCCACGGCCGGACTGGGGTGGGCTCAGGGCCTCTTTTCGCGCTGGCGGGGCTAGTCAAGCAAGAGCTCTTTCTTTCAAGGGTCGGCTCGAAGCTCAAGGAATCAAGGTACTATTTTAGTTAAATTAAGCACTGTATTTCTTGGACTCACGCTGTGTATGTGTGTGTGTTGTGCGGGGCAGGTTGGCTGCTACATCTGCTGCTGTTGGTCACCTCCGATGACACTCTCGTGGCTGGCTTGCTCCGGAGGTCCACGATCGCCCTCGACCGCGTCCGGAACCTGGTTCTGGAACTTCTGGCATGCTCTTTGCAGGTACGCCCACGCCACGCACCAGGAGGTGGGGGGGCTGCGCTGGTATCTCCGGCCTTGCAGGCCGACATCTTGTGTGTGGGTTAGACCGGGACCACGTGGTCACGTGCCGGGTCTTCAGGTGGTTCTTGGATGGACATTCGCTGGATAGCCTTCGGCATCGAGTCCGTCACTTCGGCGTGCTGGTGGCGATCGTTCGCGGTCGCCGCGATCTGGTTCTTGAGCGGAAACCTTGGGTCCTTCCGGCGAGAACACAGGGGGAAGGAGGGGGGGGGGGTTAGAGTACTACTGGGGCAGCTTTTAGAGCTTCACTATCGATTTCACTCGAGTTATACCTGATTCGCCGATATTTGCCTGTGCAACTCCTCTAATTTTCCACTTACTACATGTACAATGACAAACTTGCTAAGTCTTGACGATCACTTCTTGTTCTTCAGCTCGATGTTGCTTGCTGGGAAGGTCAAGTGGAAAAGGTCTTCCAAGTCGATGCTGACCTTCAGTAGAGTACTCTCTCGCTTCTTGTTAGCCCCTTTATTCCCTTTTTCCTCTAGTCCTCGCCTTACAGTACTACTTCGTACTTTTCTGGTAGCAATCCCGCAATGTAGGTTTGTACAGTGTGTTAACAAACTTTGTTCCTGCGGTTTGCAATAACAGTGTGTTTTATGGTTATGATCCCTAGCTGTGCTCTGATTTTATATTGTTTGTGATATTTATTTTACTTTTATTTACTTGACAATATTTAATTTTAAGACTACACAAACTCTCTAATCTGTGATACCCTAATTTTAATGTAAAGCTTGCAAAATCCTCCTAGTTGCCCATGACTGATTAAGGGGCAAAGTAGAGCATATAGCCGCAACGGTAACACATTTTAATAAAAAAACAAAAAATCTTTCCCAGTTCCTGAGGGGAACACCCGTGAAGGGTATCGGGGCCGGCATTTACAAATCAAACAATTATTAATTAACTTAATGTTAACACCAGTTATGTTGGTCCGAGCCGGGATTTGAACCCCGATCTACCACCCACTTACGAGGCGGAAGCGTTTGCAATAAAGACAGATAAATAATGAAAGACACAATTTTTTTAGTCCTTTCGCAGACAAATTTGCGATTTTTTTTGTTCGAGAAAGCAGAACATTTCACAAGATTTTATAGTCCTAAACATAACCTACAATTTTTCCGAAGACACCAAATCGACAAGACTCCGCCTCCCGGGTCTCCTAAGTGTGAAGGTATGGCACGGGGAGAGGGCACCGAAAACCTATATTTACTCTTAGAATTTTTTGCGTCCGCCTCGGGATTCGAACGGGCGAACTCTGGATTTTGAGTCCAGTGCACGGTCCGATTGATCTACACAGGCAGACAAAAAAACCCAATTACTAACTAAGAAAAAGAGGCCAAATTTCTAGAATAAAGGAATTTGGTCTTTTTTTATTTCAGTGTTCACAGCCAAGTTTTGTAAAACACTTTAACCTGGAAGATACTTTGTCATACTACATTGAACAATTTTTATCATCGCACTTTAAGCATCATCCCAAAAGCTTCTACATTATCCTGCCAAGCCCATTGTGACTCACATTACGCACGACCTTTTTCTCCTCATTCCCCAACCATTTATGCTCCAAAATTTGCCTCCATTACAAACGACTCTTTTTTCCCTCCCACACCCAGCTTCAACCTGGAGCTGGACGAGCACGCCCTGGACTACAGCATCCAGTCCATCATAGCGGCGGACGGCGGAGAATCCCTGTTCAGCACACTGTTCCAACAATCGCCATCCAGTCCCACCGCTAACCAGGACGACGACGACGACGATGGCCAAACATCGTTCCTGTCGTCCACCACATCATCATCGTCGGAGGAACTTGGCCTGACCTCGGCACTGTTCCCGCTGGACGCCATCATCCTCCAGCAGCCGCCGTCGCCGCCACTTTCAACGTGCTCTGCGCCGACAACGACGTCCCTGAAGACCCACAAATGCATGTAAGTTGTTGCGTTGGTTGGTGAATTCACGCAGTTTTCCGAATGGCAGTTGTATAGTTTCGCCACTATATCTACACAAAAACCCTTGGCAAACATAACCTCAACCATTCGTGTCCTTGGTAGATCCTTCTTTTCATGGGGTTCCGAAGGATTAGGAAATTACTTACAAACGATTTGAACTTGATAAATACCATTAATGCCCGACGTTCCCCGTGAAACGCCCGGAGTACGGGGAAGTAATTATTTGCTTTGCAACCGATTCCAAAGGATTAACTTCTGAATGGGAAATGAGCGCTCACCGGTGTTGTGTGTGGTGGTACGAGGTCCTTCCCCATACAAACTGCAACAGTTGTAGTTGCTCCAGGACACACCAGCGAATTAAAGATTCACGCACACATGCTCAAATCACGCAATTTTGGTATTACTCAACATTGCGACACATTGCGGAATCAATATCCGGACAAAGTTGTTGGCATTACGGCAAACAATGGAAAATCGATTTCGAAACCAAAAGTTTTCTTCAAACACATTAAATTTTCATCCCACCGTTTCTCAATCCCCTTGTAAAAGAAGCAAACAAAACTTTGATTGAAAGCACACACTCACTCGCAAACACTCACAGTCCAAGATGAAGTAGAAGAAGAAGAAGTTTTGCCGGTGTGGTCCTTCGATGAAGTAGAAGGAACTTGCCCCCGCAACTAAAACAATGAGTTCTGTGCAGTTGTGTGGAATGACCAATGGCTATTTCGCCCCTCAAACTTGTCTTGGAAAAGTTTCTTAGAACACAATGGACGGTGTAGGACAAAAGAGGGAACGTAGAATGTGGTTTGAGGAGGTAAGAGAAAGGAGTGCAGTTGATTGGAATAGTTGAAGAACAAAAGGCTAGTGAGAATGACTGAGTGAACCATTGATTTTAAAAATTTAATTAGGAAATATGAAATTCAGACAACTTCAGACAACAGCTACAAGAAACAATGCTTTTGTTTGAAAAATATATATTTTGTTTTCGAATACGAAAACTCAAAAAACTTATTCAACGTTAAATCAACTAATTATGCTAAAAATCAGGGCAATAAATTAATACACAGTCCGAGGTTCTTTTGTCTCTTAGAAAGCAGTTAGTGACATCGTTTTTCTCGATGAAACCAATCCCATGTCCAAATTTGCTACTACAGTTCAGACTCGCTTACCTATCCGAAGACCTTGGAAAAATTTCACTTCGGATAATCGAATCACGAAAACTAACAATATTTGTTGTCTTTTTTATTACCGAGCTTAAGGATGACCCCTAAACCACGCTAAAGTGAATTAGATTTTTAAATTCCAAGATGGCAGCCAAAATGGCGGAGATTAAATATTGGTAAAATGTATTTTATATTTTAATAAGATATCAACTATTCGAATTTTGAGTAAAATGGTGTTGCTGAACACGAATTTGATGGTAAAAGTGAAAAATAAAAATACGACTATTATTTTTTTGTTCATTATTTGATTACTCGAAGTCCAATAAAAACCTTCGGATATTTGAGTCTGGACTGTATTGGTAACAATGTTGAGCTACGTTAAAAAAAATATTTCTAATATTGAGCAGTGTTTAAGCGCCTTTAATCAAAAACATAAAATAGTGTTTTAGGCAACAAATTGCAAAAACTAGTATTTATAATACTTTATAAAACCTCGTTTGATAAATGTACGACCCGTGCTGAAAAAATCGAGTTGTGCCAGCGAGTTGCAATAGTAGTTTATGAAACAAGTTGCAAAAAGAGGATTTTTTCAGCACGAGTCGTACATGTATCCAACGAAATTCACCGAGTTGAACAAATACGAGTGATGAAATAATCATGTTTTGCAACGAGTTACATACACCGTTTTTTGCACTTCCGTAAAACACCCTTTAAACAGAATTATAGTACAAATGGAAAAGTAAAACTTTTCAGCATTTGTTTTGAAAAGGATTACTATTTAATTTTGATATTTTTGGTACAGAAAATAGGCCGCTTCGTCGTTCAAGAATGTCAGAAGTTTCACGACGGAATTGCCAAAAATATATTTTTGCAATTCCGTCGTGAAACTATTTACTTTTCCTGTCATTCTTGAACGACGAAATAGCCTACTTTTCTGTACCAGAAATAACAGAATCGAATAGCAACACTTTTCAAAATAAATGCTGAAAAGTTCTACTTTTCAGCACTCAAATGGGTGCTGAAAAGTTGAACTTTTCAGCACTTGTTTTGAAAAGTAACACTTTTCAACATTTTTTTGATTTAAACGATTTATTGACAAAATACATGAAAATTTGACATAAAATTTCACTCAGTGTGTGTTTTTTGGAATTGCAAAAAATGTTGTATGGAACTCGTTGCAAAACTTGATTTTTTCAGCACTCTTCGTATTTATCCAACTCGGTGAACCTCGTTGGATAAATGTAAGACTCGTGCTGAAAAAATCCTCTTTTTGCAACTTGTTGCATAAACTACTATTTTGCAATTCCGCTGTGAAACTGTGTCAACTTTTCCGGTCCTTCTGGAGACGCGACACGGCCTACTTTTCCCTACCAAAAATAACAGAATGGAAAATTAACACATTTCAATACCAGTGCTGAAAAGTAAAACTTTTGGGTGCTGAAATGTTGAACTTTTCAACACTAGTATCGAAAAGTAACACTTTTCATTCATTTTTTTTTGTTTTGAACTGTGAATTTAATAAATACATGTTTGACATGAAATTCCATTCTAGAAGCGTTTTTCGAAATGGCAAATAATGTTGTAAGCAACTCGTTGCAAAACTTGATTTTTTCAGCACTCGTCGTATTTATGCAAATTTTCTTTTTGCGACTTGTTGTATAAACTACTATTTTTGTTACACTGTGATAACTTTTCGAACTTACAATGTTTCAAGGTACTCAAGTTTCATTCAAAAACATGACCAAGCTTTCAAATATATCTATATTCCAATGCACACCAATAATATTTTTTGGTGTTCCTTGTGACCTCACGGTTTAACTGGAGCAAATTTTACGAACATTATACTTAACCAACATAAATCCGAAAACTAGACAATATTGTATAGGTTAAATTTGGTTAAAAAAAGCTTTTTGAGTCTTTGATCGGATTTTTACTTACCTGGCCTTATAAATGAATAGACCATAAAAAACGGGTTAATAGACTTAATTTGTCGAGTTAGTTGCAATTTTTTACCCATTCCAGGCCTGAATATTGGCGAAATGTAGGCAATTGTCCATATACCATACAATTAATCTTTTTTACATCGACGTCGTCGTGCTATCTTGTCGCACCCGCCATTTCGACGTTCCGAGAAAAACGCGTTTTAATGTTTGACCTTGAATAAACAAAAACGAGAGCACGCAATGTAAACAATAACAAACACGTTTTGTTTGGCTAATCATTCTGTGCAGGAGTCCCGAGTTATAATTGAAAATGTTTACGGTAGTCTAGCTTGTACGTGCGTCAAACGCATCCTGACCTGAAATCCCTTTGGCTATTTGCCGCACTTACATCAATTTTCAGAGAGTGACAAGATAGCACGACAAGATTGAAACTGCTTTCATATGGAAAATGGCAAAAATTTTCGGAGCTTTTTGGCATTCATTGAATATCTAAGGATTGAAATCGAATTTTGGGGATCTGTGAAGGTCAAAAGATGTGGCATTGTGAGATGCACAAAATGGCGTTCTTAACTTATTTTGGCCCAAAATGCACGTACGACAAGTTAGCACGACGGCGACGATATGGACAATTGTCCTCGAGGGGTGCGGGGAGTTAAGATTGCCAAAAAAAATGTCCACGTGGTTTATGAATGGTCCCTTAATACTGTTTTTTACCGATAGAATGTTTTCTAGTTTCCAGTTATGATTCAGGGCGATAAATATCAACTATTACTGACTTGACCAAAATGGATGTAATTGTAATTGGCATCAGAAACATCTTAACTAAAATTTTGAAAGAAGAAGAAGTTCAATTCAGTTTCTGTGGCCGTAAGTCGACCCCGACTAGAACCATACCCAAATACATTGAAATTTTCATGTCTTAAACTATATGGACCCTTTAGGGCGGGAGGATTGGCGACAGTCCACGCTCCATACAAAAAAGTAATTTTTGTATGAACATTGTCCATGAGGGATGAGTTAAAATTTCCTAAAATAAAATACACTTTGTTTATGAAACAACTTCAAATTCAAAATTCTGTTATAAATCATAACTGATTGAAAATTGTTTCTTAAGGAAAAGATATTGGTCAGAAAATCATAACACAAGATAATTATTTCCCTGAACAAAATGAGTATGCAAATTCTTATCACATTTTCATTATTGGCCTTGAAATACAGCTTTCGAAAACTATTTTTGCAGTTTTATTGTGAAACTTTTTACTTTTTCTGTCATTAATTGAGTGCTAAAAAGTTAAACTTTACTACTAATCTAATCTCGCCGTCAACATAACATTCAAGCGGAGATACAATAGTTTCACCGAAAAAATCAAAATCAAAGGGGTTTCCCGGAAATGCAAAAAAAAATTGTATTCAACTCGTTGCAATAAATCATAGATCTATAGATAGATCTATGATGGCTATAGCTTCAACAAGCCAACTCAATCTAAACATACACATATGCACCCTCCCTTTAGAGACTTATGAATTGATCTCAGTTGAAAGGATTTTTCAAATCCAAATTAAAATATCCTGCATAAGAATTTTTTCTGATAAAACACAAATAAGACTGAACTTGTTACTGTACTTGAATCATCTTTTTGGTACTTGTTGCATAAACTACTATTTTTCGCTCCAAAAATTGTATTATTTATTTGCGAAATCATGCTGCTACGATTTATTCAACGGAAGCTTCTGTTCAAACCCCCACTTGCGTCAACCCAACCAAAACGAAACTATTGGCACTACGCCCCCCGGGGCATGGCCTTCCTCTAACGTGGGATTTCTGCTCCAGCGCCTCTGACGAGACAGGAGAAACCGGGACCGACGTTTTACTTCACCATCCGATAGAAGCTCAGTGGATAAGGCGGGAATCGAACCCGCGTCTCATAGCATCATCGGGATCGGCAGCCGAAGCCGCTACCCCTGCGCCACGAGACCCACCGTCAACCCAACCAAGTAATATTTAATTATCGTTTCTATTATTTTTACCCTTCAACCACCGCTGAACTCCCCACTCAATCATTCATTCATTTATTTCCCCGTGCAAAATTCTTCGTTCATATTTAATGCCCCTCCCAGCGACAAACCTAGCGAGTTCCAACTCTTTCCGCGGACGCGCATTTTCCGCCCCAAACCGTACCTAATGTTGAATAAATGTTTAACCTTGCGGAATTGTGCCCGCGATTATTGTTATTTCTTGGCCGCGACCGCGCGGAAAATTTCAATAGTTCCGCCGCCGGATCATAACCCCTTTTCTTCGGCGGGGTGGTCCGACGGTGCATTTGAAATTTGGTACGCTTTTCAGGATTTGGGCGTGTAGTACAACTGTGCAAATAAGCAGAGCTCATTTTTTGGAACTCGGTAAACAACAAGGAACGAAAAAAAATTCTTTACTTAGGATTTTGCGGCGAAAAACTTTTTCCTCCCCGGACCCGGTGGGGTGTTTTGCTTTCATTATCTTTCAATTTAGCGGGAAATTTGTATTTATGTTGAACCTTCGCGAGGGGCTTCCTTTTGCCTGAAGTTTTGAAGTCGGTGGGCGCAGGATAAAAGATGAAAATTAAACGAGAAAGTTACGTCGAGCAAACGGAGAGTGAGAAAATGAGGAAAAAAAAAAGATTTTCCATGGCCCATTACGCGGGTGGATGGAGCTGAAGAAAAGAACATTTTAATTACAAATCTTTCCTGCTGCACTTTTTTTCTGTGCGGAGGTGGTGGGAAGCCACCTTTTTGCGTTGCAGCTTTTGTGTTGCGAATTAAAAAAGAAATTTACACCTGGGAAAGGAATCGAAAGGAGAAAGAAAATGTTCGATTTTTATGTAATCACTTCTGGAGCAACATTTGAAACGGGCGCATAATTACTTTGGCAGCTATTTCGCAAATTTCTAGACAACAGAAATCTAAGGATTTCTACTGTTTTGGATCTCAAATCAATTTCCCGGAAATGTTTGAATAATTAATTCTCCGCAAAATCACACGAAATCGGGAAAAGTTACCCCGACTCCTCTTCGAAGTGCGTGAAACTTTGTCCTAAGGGGTAACTTTTATCCCTGATCACGAATCCAAGGTCCGTTTTTTTATATCTTTCATTTCTGAACATGCGAAAAAAGACATTTTTTTCAAAAATTTGAATCCTGAAATTGTGATTAGATGGAAATTTGGTGTCAAAGGGACTTTTATGTTAAACAAGCCTTACCCGACAAACTTCGTCTTGTTGTTTTCTTTTCTTGACATTTTCAGCTTGTTTGCTTATTCAGCCTCCTGTGATCAAAATTTTATTTAACGTAACTGTCCCAAACAATCTGCAGATTTTCCGGAATCGGTTCCGGAGTGGCCAAAGTTGTCATTTTTGGCGTAAGAACCTTCCTTGGACTTTTACAAAACCAACGCAACAAAAAGCACCTCGATACGACGCTCCGTATTGAACTTATTCGCGTTCGAACAAAACCGTCGAAATTTTTTATATATATAGATAGAAGACAAGAAAATTGGACGCCCGATTTGATAACGTACTTAAAATTTGGTAAAAACTTATTTTTCATCGGAAATAATACTAAAATTGTGACAGTTTTTCAAAGTTTAACAATGTTTTGCAAATAAACATAACGAGTTTGGTTGTAACAATCACGACTTATCGCTTTTTATGAAACAAGACTTAATTTTGAAATAGTAGTTTATGCAACAAGTTGCAAAAAGAAGATTTTTTTACAACCGAAATCAAGTTTTGCAACGAGTTGTTTACAACATTTTTTGCAATTCCGAAAAAACGCTTCTTGAATGGAATTTTATGTCAAACATTCATGCGTTTAGTAAATTCACCGTTCAAAACAAAAAAAAATATTTAAAAATGTTACTTTTCGATAATAGTGTTGAAAAGTACAACTTTTCAGCACCCATTTCAGTGCTGAAAAGTAGAACTTTTCAGCACTGGTATTGAAAGGTATTAATTTTCCTTTCTGTTATTTTTGGTAGGGAAAAGTAGGCCGTTTCGTTTCTCCAGAAGGACAGGAAAAGTTGACAGTTTTACAGCGGAATTGCAAAATAGTAGTTTATGCAACAAGTTGCAAAAAGAGGATTTTTTCAGCACGAGTCGTACATTTATCCAACGAGGTTCACCGAGTTGGATAAATACGAAGAGTGCTGAAAAAATCAAGTTTTGCATCGAGTTCCATACAACATTTTTTGCAATTCCAAAAAACACACACTGAGTGAAATTTTATGTCAAATTTTCAGGTTGAAAAGTGTTACTTTTCGAAACAAGTGCTGAAAAGTTCAACTTTTCAGCACCCATTTGAGTGCTGAAAAGTAGAACTTTTCAGCATTTATTTTGAAAAGTGTTGCTATTCGATTCTGTTATTTTTGGTACAGAAAAGTAGGCTATTTCGTCGTTCAAGAATGACAGGAAAAGAAAGTAGTTTCGCGACGGAATTGCAAAAAAGTTACTTTTAAGTGTTTCTCTTTGTTATACACGGCGTGTTTTCTGGGCAATTTTAAGGAGAAAAAATAGTCATCGCTACTTTCAAATGTGTCCTATAGGAAATTTTCTCAGCTTTCCAATGCTTCTAAGAGCGAAATGTTTCATCGAGAAATTTCTGAGATATCTTTATTTAAAGTTTTTTGATTTAAAATGCTCCATTATTTATTGTAAACTTTTTAATAACAGTTTAGGAAACTTGTCAAATGATGTGTTTGATGTGTCATTTACTCATCAAAGTGTGCAAAATAAGACAAGAATTTACTTTGTATAAGGTTGCAAATCGCTAAACATTTTAAAAATTAAGTGTTAACCGTTTTTTGAATATGCGGGATTTATTCAGAAATCAAAATCAGAAATCCGTATTAAAATATATGTTTACAAGAATTAATAGATTATTACATGATTTTTGTGTACTAATTTCAGCCATCTGCTCTGATTTAGCTTGGAGTTAGCTGATACAACCGATATTTTTGCAGGTTTGAGATTGTTAATGGTAATTAGATTTTTTGAAATATATATCATATTTGTTTTTTTTTTGTATGAAATCATCTACTTGATCAGCAATGTTATAGAAGTCTCATCTGTTTAAAAATACGTTTTACAAATATCTTGAGTTTTGTTCAAATAGGTGAAGGTGTTTTCAACATTCTCGGTTGAAGCACACGAATTATATATCTACTTTCAAATGCATTTTTAACAGTAAAACATGAAATAAATATATGTACATGTAATACATAATACGGTTTTCTAATTTTAATTTCTGAATAAATCCCGCATATTCAAAAACTCGGTAAAAACTTCATTTTTAAAATGTTTAGCGCTTTGCCACCTTATTCAAAGTAGTTTCTTGTCTTATTTTGAAAATTTTGATGAGTAAATGACACATAAACCACATCCATTGACAAGTTTCCTAAACTGTTATTTAAAAGTTTTCAATAAGTGATGGAGGATTTTAAATCAAAAAACTTAGAATAAAGATATCTCAGAAATTTTTCGATGAAACATTTCGTTCTTAGAAGCATTGGAAACCTGAGAAAATTTCCTATAAGACACATTTGAAAGTAGCGATGACCATTTTTTCCGGATTAGGTTGTTCTAGAAAACATGCCGTGTGATCAAACGTTCGTGTCTGTCACGGATGACCTTGAAAGGCGATGATCAACGACGACCAACTTTTTCTAAACTTTTTTTTCGTAAAAACGCGATAGTTCTGCCATTGTCAGTCGTTCGGGCGTCGAGAATCGATCGTCCATGATTTTTAGCAGATTTTTTGCAACGCTCGAATTACGATCTTTAGTCATAGCCAAAAGCAAATACTATACCAATCTTTAGTAAGAAAGGCAAAATTTTGAAAATAATCGCATTACCGGTCAAAGTGCCTCAAACAGGAAATTTAAAAAAAGCGTATTTTTACGGCAAAAAAAAACATTCAAGATTTTATAATTATTTAAGATTTAAAGGTGGAGCACCAGCTCCTGTCAATTCCAATCAAACTCTGGAATCAGCCCCAGAATGCCCACCAAAACGTAATTTTACTACACCCTACATTATTGGAATGTTTGAATAGAACTGGTAAAATATTTCTATACAAGTTATCATATCAATAAATTATCTCAAAATTGCATCGGAGCTCCAAACGAATCTGAAATCCATTTTCTCTTATGATAAGGTTGCACGGTAAAATTCCTGCATACAACAAGAAACCTTAAATTCGAAACAATTTAATACGACAACGACCTTTCCGATCCGAAAATCGATAACATTGTCGGATTTCCATATTACAACCACAGGAGGAAGAAAAAAAAATCATCATCCCAACCACATGCGAACGCACCACCATTGAAGGGTGTGTCCTTCCACCCCTTCAATTCAACCTCCGCGCGCGAGAGAGTGAGAAGAGCAATTCATCTCTCCCTCCCCTTCTCCGGTGGAAAAAGGCGTTGCCATACGAACCAGCAGCCAGCCAGCCACGCATCCTTCAATTGTGTCTGCTCTCATTTTTAATCGATAATGGCGATTCACGTGGTTGCCACGCGCGCGCGTTTCCGTAAAAGGATATCTCTCTGCTGCGGTTCCGGCTGCCGGAGAGAAGTCCTGCAAGTGTCCTCTGCCATTGAGCGCACACACACACACCATTTTTCCACTTTATTCTGCATTCCATTGTGTGAGGATCTGGGGCGAGGATATCGAGTTTCGTGTGGTTTTGTAGGATTTTTTCGAAGATATTAAAGATGTGAGGTTTTAAAAACGTATTCCTTCTGTATTTTCAGGGACGGCGAAGAATACGGCAGGTTAAGTGACCACGATTCGGGCAACGCGTCTACGCTGGATTCCGGCATAGAGGAGACACTTTCTGAGGTACAGTTACATCAAGAGCTAGTTGATTATGCAAACAAATAGTGGTGATTTTTTGAAGCAAATATTTTTCTTTTTAATTTAATAACATTTTATTTATAGTGCATATCCCTTTTATCGCAAAAAAAAATCTAAGATTTAACATAACGATGATGTCTCTGATAATAATTTATATTCAAGAATGGCCTCAAATTACGATGAAACTTTTATACTCTTGCAAAGTGTTACAATAACTACCGTCTGATGTATAACAAAGCTAACTCATTTAATTTTGAGAAAGTTGCTTTTTATTGCACAAAATTTTGCACATCTCGGCACAAAGATTTTTTTTCTAATATTTGTTCTGCAAACTGTTTGCCACAATCTCACTGTAGAAAATGTCTTTAATAAAGCCGTGGGGTAAGTAAACGCACTATAAAATTCAAAAATAATGTTGAAAATCACATAGGCTTCACTAGTTATTAAGTAAAATAAATACAATATATGTTTTAAGCCTTTGTTTCCGGGTAATATTTTGACAAATTGCAAGAAAACTTAGCAATTTGGCTCAACAGAACTGAATTTTAGTGATTCTCCTAAAAAAAATAAAATGGTAAAATTTGAGTATAATTATTGTTATGAAACCTTTCTAAGAAACCAAGCGCCTCCATTGGATTTTTGTTTCTCACAAAATTCAATCAATGAGATATTTTTAGCTCAATTAGTTTATTTTTTTTTGTGTAATCACTTAACGGAAACTAATACCTTTAACTAAGCTGAAAAAAATAAATATATGATGAAATTGATGTCAGTAAATGCTTCAGTTTTTTTTCAAGGTACGATTCGATGCCTCTGTGCTCTCTTGTACTAAGCTTGCTTCCAAGCACAAGAGAGCACAGAGGTATCGAATTGTTAAAATTGTGCCTATGGGCTGATGCGGCCAATAGTTATCAGTTCCCCAAAAATAATTTCGATGTGCAGGACTATAATTTTTTTTTTAATATGTGAAAATTTTCATCCATGAGTATAGCCTAGAATTCAAAAGTGTGAATTTATTAATTCTGGAGTTTTTTTTAAAGGTCCAATAAACCAAATTTTCAATTTTTGCTTTTTGGATGTTTTTTAATACCCCTGACTAAAAGCGGTTTCAAAAACACCCAAAAAGCAAAAATTGGAAATTTGGTTTATTGGACCTTTAAAAAAAAAACTCCAGAACTGGTGTTAAAATCAGTTCTACACCCAAAGTTAAAGAACGAGGGGATAGTCCTCACGAAAAGAAACGTGAGGAAAGTGCTATTTTGCGAGAGTGTTCATTCGTTCATTGTAACTGTTCATCCTATTGAGTGGTTGGAGTGGCTTATATGGACAAATGATCGCCGCTTAGTCACCGAACCATGGTGGCCCATACGGCAAAGGCACGGTTCAATATGCCGAAGGTCTTGGATTCGAGTCTTGGTATCGGTATTTTTTTGATAAATGAACTTTTTTTGAAGATGAACCCATGAGTAAAGTACTC
This sequence comes from Culex pipiens pallens, assembly GCF_016801865.2. Taxonomy (NCBI): domain Eukaryota; kingdom Metazoa; phylum Arthropoda; class Insecta; order Diptera; family Culicidae; genus Culex; species Culex pipiens. The sequence continues at coordinate 201,513,672 of NC_068938.1, forward strand.
TCAGTAATTTCGGCATTTATCCTCTCCGTCCGCACACAGTACCATTTTACTACCGAATCGTGCTCTTTATCCTCTCGTATGCCGATGCCCAGTTCTGGGTGTAAACATTTCATACATTTTGCTAAATGTATTTGTCATTTGCTGACATTTCAATTTCATTTAAGAGTAAATCGATAAGTTATCACAAATCGACTTTTCTTTGTATTTTTTTTTGTTTTAATGAAACTTTATCTTATTTCCAAAACAAGTATTTTTAAAATTTGCGGGCTGTTCATTCAAAATGAATATGTGGTCATTCGTAAATCTGTATCTTGGGAAATTGGACTTTTGTGGAAAAAAGAGGTAGAAGGAAAAGAAGGGACAGCAGTAACAGCAGCTTAATAAATAGATAGGATAAACGTATTTATTTTTGGAAATGTGCACGCTCTTTGCCGTGCTCTGAATTTTGAATCAACCAAATTTTTGTAAATAAATTTCCCCAGGTAATTTTTAAACGCTTATGAAAGCAAAGCAATTGAAATTTGTTAAGTCTTTGATAATGCCTGAAATAAATCAAAAAATGAAAATGAGAGAAACAAATTCAATAAAAAATACAGTCAATTGAGTCAAATTTAAATTTCATGAAAATTTAAAATTGTGTTTTTCCATTTTTATTATGTATAAATTTGTGTACTATATTTGTTATACTAGTTTCAACGGATCAATCTAAAATATCATTACAATGTGCAAAAAATGGCTTCAACATTTGTCCCAACCCAAGCATGGGTAAATAACAAGGGAAATGTGTAATAACACTTTCTCTCATATCAATACCATTTTTTTTTTTGTATTCCTGGACCCTTTAAAAATTGTCTTAAGGATTATGCAAGAGCAAAATTTGGTATCATACCAATTTAAGGTCCCTGTTATTTGCCCAAGTAATACCAAAATTCGGTATTCCCGTGTTATTAACCCCTGCTCGGGCATTCATTACATTTTGTTATGAATCGCCCCAGATGCTGATATCCTCAGGAAAAATGATAAATTATTTTAAATTATAAACATAATTTTACGTGAATATTACACCCAATAATTTAAAAACATATGAAAGTTTATATACAAATTTCAAACCGAGGCAAAATAAGAATATTCCCGACATTCGGAAATTTCCCGTATTGGAAATATTCCGGGAAATAATTTTAAATTTAGTGGCTGTATACCACCAACCATTTGTTCAATCAACTAATTCTAAAAAAATTATAGGAAATTTTTCTCAGCATACGATTTTTGACATTTTTCTTATAAAATGTTCTTCAATTAAAATTTAAAAAAAAATCGAAAATTTTAAACGAAAAGAGCCTGTGGAAAGAACAAGAACAAAGTTAGATCAAAATAAAAAAGCAGAAAATTTTAAATTTCAAAGCAATTGCGAAATTTTAGAGAATTACTCATTACAGAAATCATTGGGCAATTTTTCAAATTAGTATTGAATCTGCAAAATAAAACATTCGCTCCCTATATCTATAATGATTAAATGAGCAAACTCCCTCTTTACAGACCACACCAACATCCCCCGAGGGCTCCACCAACGGTAGCGACGCGGAAAACGATGCGCCGGATTATGCGGCGACGGAAGCAGCGCGTCCCTTCAAATGCTCCGAGTGTGGCAAGAGCTACACCCGCAAGCTGTATCTGATGCGACACTACGTCCAGCACACCCGCGAGCGCCCCTACCAATGCGACGGCTGTGACAAAGCGTTCGCGTACGCCAGCTCGTTGTCCTCGCACCGGAAGCTGCATCTGGCCAGCGGCGAACATCGGTGTGAAATTTGCAGCAAAAGCTTCGTCAGTGAGGCGCTCGTTGAGGCTCATAAAACGGCGGCTCATTACGGGGAACGGCCGTACAAGTGCAAACTGTGCAAGAAGAGTTTTGTCCTGCTGCACGCGTACAACTCCCACAAGCGGTGGCACGCCCAGTTTAATCCGTTCCGGTGTGGAGTGTGCGACAAACAGTTTACCAAGAAAATCAGCCTCAAGTGTCATCTGAGGGTTCACACGGGCGAGAAACCGTACAGTTGTGAAGTATGCCACAAGAGCTTCACCCTCTCGTCCACACTTTCTTCGCACAAACGTCTTCACGGCAGCAAGCCCACCCTCCAGTGTGACACCTGCGGCAAAATCTTCACCCAAATATCGGCCCTCTCAACCCACAAATATCTGCACACGGAGTCAAGACCGTACAGCTGTGACCTGTGCGGCAAGCGCTTCATCCGTCTCCACGCCATGAAGATCCACATCCGGACGCACTCGAACGAGCGACCCCATCGTTGCGAGCTCTGCCCGAAGACCTTCACCGAGAAGCACGTGCTGGTGCGGCACCTCAAGACCCACAGCAACGAACGGCCTCACGCCTGCGACAGCTGCGGCAAAGCCTTCAAGGAGAAGTACGACCTGCTCCGGCACGTCCTCATTCACACCGGTCGGCGCCCGTACGAGTGCGAGCTGTGCCCGAAAACTTTCGTCCAGTCGAACGCACTGGCCAAGCACCGGCGGAAGCACGAGCGGGAGCAGCAGCTCAAGACGATGCAGGCCAGGGCGGTGGAGGGTGGAGTTGGTGCAACGGAAGTCTAAGACGAGAGGTGCTAGGAACAGGTGTGAGTGTTGAGTTACATGCAGAGAGTTGATTTCAGTGAAAATAGTGCCAGGTGGTTTGAGAAAATAAAGCACGTGATAAGGATAAGGTTTAGGTTCTGAGGAATTGCATTGGACTTGTTTGGCAGAAAAGAGCTTTTTGAGTTGGAAGGAGGAGGTTTATGTACGATGTGATATAAATCATATTGTGTAAAAATATAGCTTTGTTGTGAATCAACGTGAAATTGTTTTCTTTTAATATTTAGACCCATATCCCTCAAACGAACGTACCATTAGAAGACAAAGAAAAGTAGAAAACTTACGAAAACAGGTTTTTAAATCAATTTAATTTAATTCAATTTCAAACTACATATCCTGAGCACCACTTTTTTGTTGAGCAACTCTCTACGAAATCGGCCGATTTCGACCATTTTTATTTTTTTGTATTTTTTGATTTGACTCAAACTTTGTGGGGGCCTTCCCTATGACCAAATATGCTATTTTGTGTCATTGGTTCACCCATACAAGTCTCCATGAGCAGTTCTCTAGGATTTCGGTCATTCGATTTTTTTTGTATTTTTTAATCCGACTGAAACTTTTTTGGTGCCTTCGGTATGCCCAAAGAAGCCATTTTGCATCATTAGTTTGTCCATATAATTTTCCATACAAATTCGGCAGCTGTCCATACAAAAACTAACTTAGTCCACCTATGTGGTTGGTGCCTTCCTCACTCTTTTCCAACAATGGGTGATATGTAATATGATGGGTTTGGACACAAATTTGATCCAAAAAAACCCACATATCACTCAAGGGCTCATAAGTGGCATTATAAGTGGTCAGAACTCGAGACAGGGTTGCCAGATCTTCAATGTTGTAGATTTGTTGGAAAGGTCTTTCAATTACCTAACCAACGATGGGTCGGATGATGGATCCGGACATCGTTTACATACATTTAAGTGAGATCCGGCTTCAAAAAAGTACATAAATATCACTTAAGTGGTCAGAACTCGAGACAGGGTTGCCAGATCTTCAATGTTGTAGATTCGTTGGAAAGGTCTTTCAATTACCTAACCAACGATGGGTCGGATGATGGATCTGGACATCGTTTACATACATTTAAGTGAGATCCGGCTTCAAAAAAATACATAAATATCACTTAAGTGGTTATAACTCGAGACAGGGTTGCCAGATCTTCAATGTTGTAGATTCGTAGGTCTTTCAATTACCTAACCAACGATGGGTCGGATGATGGATCCGGACATCGTTTACATACATTTAAGTGAGATCCGGCTTCAAAAAAGTACATAAATATCACTTAAGTGGTCAGAACTCGAGACAGGGTTGCCAGATCTTCAATGTTGTAGATTCGTTGGAAAGGTCTTTCAATTACCTAACCAACGATGGGTCGGATGATGGATCTGGACATCGTTTACATACATTTAAGTGAGATCCGGCTTCAAAAAAATACATAAATATCACTTAAGTGGTTATAACTCGAGACAGGGTTGCCAGATCTTCAATGTTGTAGATTCGTAGGTCTTTCAATTACCTAACCAACGATGGGTCGGATGATGGATCCGGACATCGTTTACATACATTTAAGTGAGATCCGGCTTCAAAAAAGTACATAAATATCACTTAAGTGGTCAGAACTCGAGACAGGGTTGCCAGATCTTCAATGTTGTAGATTCGTTGGAAAGGTCTTTCAATTACCTAACCAACGATGGATCGGATGATGGATCCGGACATTGTTTACATACATTTAAATGAGATACGGCTACAAAAAAAGTACATAAATATCACTTAAGTGGTTATAACTCGAGACAGGGTTGCCAGATCTTCAATGTTGTAGATTCGTTGAAAAGGTCTTTCAATTACCTAACCAACGATGTGTCGGATGATGGATCAGGACATTGTTTACATACATTTAAATGAGATCCGGCTACAAAAAAGTACATAAATATCACTTAAGTGGTTATAACTCGAGACAGGGTTGCCAGATCTTTAAAGTTGTAGATTCGTTGGAAAGGTCTTTCAATTACCTAACCAACGATGGGTCGGATGATGGATCCGGACATCGTTTACATACATTTAAGTGAGATCCGGCTTCAAAAAAATACATAAATATCACTTAAGTGGTTATAACTCGAGACAGGGTTGCCAGATCTTTAAAGTTGTAGATTCGTTGGAAAGGTCTTTCAATTACCTAACCAACGATGGGTCGGATGATGGATCTGGACATCGTTTACATACATTTAAGTGAGATCCGGCTTCAAAAAAATACATAAATATCACTTAAGTGGTTATAACTCGAGACAGGGTTGCCAGATCTTCAATGTTGTAGATTCGTAGGTCTTTCAATTACCTAACCAACGATGGGTCGGATGATGGATCCGGACATCGTTTACATACATTTAAGTGAGATCCGGCTTCAAAAAAGTACATAAATATCACTTAAGTGGTCAGAACTCGAGACAGGGTTGCCAGATCTTCAATGTTGTAGATTCGTTGGAAAGGTCTTTCAATTACCTAACCAACGATGGATCGGATGATGGATCCGGACATTGTTTACATACATTTAAATGAGATACGGCTACAAAAAAAGTACATAAATATCACTTAAGTGGTTATAACTCGAGACAGGGTTGCCAGATCTTCAATGTTGTAGATTCGTTGAAAAGGTCTTTCAATTACCTAACCAACGATGTGTCGGATGATGGATCAGGACATTGTTTACATACATTTAAATGAGATCCGGCTACAAAAAAGTACATAAATATCACTTAAGTGGTTATAACTCGAGACAGGGTTGCCAGATCTTTAAAGTTGTAGATTCGTTGGAAAGGTCTTTCAATTACCTAACCAACGATGGGTCGGATGATGGATCCGGACATCGTTTACATACATTTAAGTGAGATCCGGCTTCAAAAAAATACATAAATATCACTTAAGTGGTTATAACTCGAGACAGGGTTGCCAGATCTTCAATGTTGTAGATTCGTAGGTCTTTCAATTACCTAACCAACGATGGGTCGGATGATGGATCCGGACATCGTTTACATACATTTAAGTGAGATCCGGCTTCAAAAAAGTACATAAATATCACTTAAGTGGTCAGAACTCGAGACAGGGTTGCCAGATCTTCAATGTTGTAGATTCGTTGGAAAGGTCTTTCAATTACCTAACCAGCTATGTGTCGGATGATGGATCCGGACATTGTTTACATACATTTAAATGAGATCCGGCTACAAAAAAAGTACATAAATATCACTTAAGTGGTTATAACTCGAGACAGGGTTGCCAGATCTTTAAAGTTGTAGATTCGTTGGAAAGGTCTTTCAATTACCTAACCAACGATGAGTCGGATGATGGATCCGGACATCGTTTACATACATTTAAGTGAGATCCGGCTTCAAAAAAGTACATAAATATCACTTAAGTGGTCAGAACTCGAGACAGGGTTGCCAGATCTTCAATGTTGTAGATTCGTTGGAAAGGTCTTTCAATTACCTAAATAACGGTGTATAATATGATGATGTTTGGTTCAGTTTACTGCCATTTATTCATCTTCCGAAATTTTGCGAAAACACATTTTTATACATAACTTTTGAACTACTTATCGAAACTTCAAACAATTCAATAGCACCGTATGGGACCCTAAACCAAGTCGAATGCGGCTGGTTTGGTCAAAATCGGTTCAGCCAGTGCTGAGAAAACTGCGTGACATTATTGGTCACATACACACACACATACACACACACATACCCACACACATACACACACACATACACACACACATACACACACACATACACACACACATACACACACACATACACACAGACATTTGTTCAGTTTTCGATTCTGAGTCGATATGTATACATCAAGGTGGGTTTTCCAGCTTTTAATAAAAAGTTCAATTTTAGAGCAGGATTATAGCCTTACCTCAGTGAGGAAGGCAAAATGATGTATGAAAATTCAAAAATCTGTATCTTTTGAAGGAATTTTTTGATCGATTTGGTGTCTTCGGCAAAGTTGTAGGTATGGATACGGACTACACTAGAAAAAAATAATACACGGTAAAAAAAATTTGGTGATTTTTTTATTTAACTTTTTGTCACTAAAACTTGATTTACAAAAAAACTCTATTTTTATTTTTTTTTTATTTTTTTATATGTTTTAGAGGACATAAAATGCCAACTTTTCAGAAATTTCCAGGTTGTGCAAAAAATCATTGACCGAGTTATGAATTTTTTAATCAATACTGATTTTTTCAAAAAATCGAAATTTTGGTCGTAAAATTTTTCAACTTCATTTTTCGATGTAAAATCAAATTTGCAATCAAAAAGTACTTTAGTGAAATTTTGATAAAGTGCACCGTTTTCAAGTTATAGCCATATTTAAGTGACTTTTTTGAAAATAGTCGCAGTTTTTCATTTTTTTAAATTAGTGCACATGTTTGCCCAGTTTTGAAAAAAATATTTTTGAAAAGCTGAGAAAATTCTCTATATTTTGCTTATTCGGACTTTGTTGATACGACCTTTAGTTGCTGAGATATTGCAATGCAAAGGTTTAAAAACAGGAAAATTGATGATTTCTAAGTCTCACCCAAACAACCCACCATTTTCTATCGTCAATATCTTAGCAACTAATGGTCCGATTTTCAATGTTAATATATGAAACATTTGTGAAATTTTCCGATCTTTTCGAAAAAAATATTTTCAAAATTTTCAAATCAAGACTAACATTTCAAAAAGGCCAAACATTCAATATTACGCCCTTTTAAAATGTTAGTCTTGATTTGAAAATTTTGAAAATATTTTTTTCGAAAAGATCGGAAAATTTCACAATTGTTTCATATATTAACATTGAAAATCGGACCATTAGTTGCTGAGATATTGACGATAGAAAATGGTGGGTTGTTTGGGTGAAACTTAGAAAACATCAATTTTCCTGTTTTTAAACCTTTGCATTGCAATATCTCAGCAACTAAAGGTCGTATCAACAAAGTCCGAATAAGCAAAATATAGAGAATTTTCTCACCTTTTCAAAAATATTTTTTTCAAAACTGGGCAAACATGTGCACTAATTTTAAAAAATAAAAAACTGCGACTATTTTCAGAAAAGTCACTTAAATATGGCTATAACTTGAAAACGGTGCACTTTATCAAAATTTCAGTAAAGTACTTTTTGATTGCAAATTTGATTTTACATCGAAAAATGAAGTTGAAAAATTTTACGACCAAAATTTCGATTTTTTGAAAAAATCAGTATTGATTAAAAAATTCATAACTCGGTCAATGATTTTTTGCACAACCTAGAAATTTCTGAAAAGTTGGCATTTTATGTCCTCTAAAACATATAAAAAAATAAAAAAAAATTAAAAATAGTGTTTTTTTGTAAATCAAGTTTTAGTGATAAAAAGTTAAATAAAAAAATCACCAAATTTTTTTTACCGTGTATTATTTTTTTCCAGTGTAGTCCGTATCCATACCTACAACTTTGCCGAAGACACCAAATCGATCAAAAAATTCCTTCAAAAGATACAGATTTTTGAATTTTCATACATCATTTTTGTATGGACAGCTGCCAAATTTGTATGGAAAATTATATGGACAAACTAATGATGCAAAATGGCTTCTTTGGGCATACCGAAGGCACCAAAAAAGTTTCAGTCGGATTAAAAAATACAAAAATTAAAATTGAAGAAAAAAGACCGATTTCGTAGAGAATTGCTCCCATACAATTTTGGCAGCTGTCCATACAAAAATGGTATGTAAATATTCAAACAGCTGTAACTTTTGAGTGAATTTTCTGATCAATTTGGTGTCTTCGGCAAAGTTGTAGGTATTGTTGAGGACTATTGAGAAAAAAATAGGTACACGGAAAAAAAAATTAAGGATTTTTTTATCAAATTTTTTTTCACTAAAACTCAATTTCCCAAAATACGTATTTTTTGATTTTCGAGATTTTTTGATATGTTTTAGAGTACAAAAATCCGCAACTTTTGAGCCATAGAGAAACATGGTCAAAAAATCTGCCGCCGAGTTATGAATTTTTGAAAAAATAGTGATTTTTGGAAAAAATCGAAGTTTCATGCAAAAACAAGTTTGACATTATTTTTTAATGCAAAATTGAATTTACAATCGAAAAGTACTCTACATATTTTTGATAAAGGGCTCCGTTTTCTAGATATAGCCACCGAAAGTTTGATTTTAGCGAAATATTTGCAGTTTTTCAATTTTTAAAAATAGTGACCATGAGTGACCATTTCTAAAAATATATTTTTTGAAAAGTTCAGAAAATTTGCTATAAAATTGTCTAAGAGACATTGAAGATTGGACCTTTGGTTGCTCTGGTCTCTTCGAAAAAAATATTTTGAAAATTTTAAAATCAAGACTAACATTTTAAAAGGGCCAAACATTGAACATTACGCCCGGCTTGGTTTGGTGTGTTGTTTGTACTTATGGCATGGAGGCCGGGATGGAAGGTTTCTTTGCAACCCTACATTTATTCAACCTGCATAGGTTTGTACAGCGTTTCCACGTCAAGCCAGTATGATCCAGATTTAAGTGTTTCGATCGGCCGCCATCTTGGGTGGTTGAGATTAATATCGCGCACAAACTGCACTCAGCAAAACAGATATTTTTTTATTCATGTTTTTTAACATTAATAGAGGATTTGCAGCAAAGCTAAAATACACATGTCGCCACCTATGAACAAATAGCGTAAACCTATGATTTTTCGAAAAAATGTGTTTTTACCTTCATAATCAACAGTTTTATGAAACTTATGCCGGATTCAGATGAGAAAAAATATTTCCAACAATTTGGTGTATAACTTTCCACTATTTGTTTGATTTTTCTACGAGAAAACTGTAAATTTAGAAAAAGAATAGTAATTTGGAAGTCTGTCAAAAATCAATAAAAAATGTTGAATATACGTTAACACATCTGTTATCAACTATATAACTGTTTATTTCATTGATATATACGAGGAAACTCATTTTTTCGTGTTCCAAAACATGTTTTTTCAAGAAAAAGTTCACAAATTTTTGCGCGCCCAAAAATTGATGTTCTTTATTTTAAAGCAAAAAATGTTTCTCGTCTTTTGCAACCAGTTTCATTAAGATTGATGCAGGGAACCATGAGAGATAAGCGATTTTGTTCTTCAATCCAGCAGAAAGGAATTCGATTTTTGGCAAGTAACCTCATTTTGGCGCCACCTACATTTGAAACGCAGGCGCGCTGCAAAACCTCAATTGATTGAAGAACAAAATCGCTTATTTCTCATGATTTCCTTTATCGATCTTAATAAAACTGGTTGCAAAAGACCGTGGTGCCGTAATTGACAGCTTGGGATGGCTGCGGTTGAGCTGTCTGTGGTGAGATACATATAGATGTCGCCACCCTGGTTCCGATTTAGCTCTAATTTGGCATGGAAATTCCTTGGCCAATAAATAAAGCCAGTTTTTTTTTTGCGCTTTGGCGTTCATATCCCAAATATGGTAGTCCCAAAAATTGCGTTCTTTTTACCATTTTTGCAAAAACCACATTTTCAATAAAAAAAAAACAGGCGGAATCAATGTTTGCTTGCGACGGTTTGATAGAAAGGTGTTTAGTTCGACTTTTAATGGAACAACGTCACAATTCAAATTCCCAGACGCTTCGAAACCCGGACACCTCATCTTGTTTTATCAATTATTTGAATATGAGTTCACATAATGAATTCCAAACTGTGTTATTTGATGAATTCTAACAACAACTTTCATTTAAAGTTTGTTTGAACGATTAAGTTAATGTCAAATCAATTAAAATAAAATAAATTTATAAGTTTATCAAGAATGTGAAATATATCACTGAAATATTTCATAGGCGTCCGAAGCACCGGGAAGGCGAAGCAGAAATACATGGTTTTATTTTCTTAAATTTTAGCAAATTTATATATAAAATATCAATTGTTTTGATGTTAACAGCTTATTTGAGACCTAAAGAATGCCTTTCACTAACATTTCAGTCCTAATTTGTGCGATTCATAAGCAAAATCGAGTGTCCAGAATTCGAAGCAAAAGTTGACGGATTTCGAATCAACTTTTATCAGTGTCCGGAACTCGAAGCACAACAAGTCATTAATTTAATCATTTAATTTAATCATTTCATTTAATCTTAACATTCTGATGAAAAATACTTAGAAAAGGCATATTTTGCATGCATTCTGTTGAAACTGGCTGTTTGTACTACATCCTGATGATATTTCTACATTTCCAACTTATTGCATGATTTTTTGCCAGCTATAACAAAAATGATATGCTACTAAGTGTCCGGATTACAAATCATGACATTGAGCAGTTCTCTAGGATTTCGGTCATTCGATTTTTTTTGTATTTTTTAATCCGACTGAAACTTTTTTGGTGCCTTCGGTATGCCCAAAGAAGCCATTTTGCATCATTAGTTTGTCCATATAATTTTCCATACAAATTCGGCAGCTGTCCATACAAAAATGATGTATGAAAATTCAAAAATCTGTATCTTTTGAAGGAATTTTTTGATCGATTTGGTGTCTTCGGCAAAGTTGTAGGTATGGATACGGACTACACTGGAAAAAAATAATACACGGTAAAAAAAATTTGGTGATTTTTTTATTTAACTTTTTATCACTAAAACTTGATTTACAAAAAAACACTATTTTTAATTTTTTTTATTTTTTGATATGTTTTAGAAGGCATAAAATGCCAACTTTTCAGAAATTTCCAGGTTGTGCAAAAAATCACTGACCGAGTTATGAATTTTTTAATCAATACTGATTTTTTCAAAAAATCGAAATTTTGGTCGTAAAAATTTTTCAACTTCGTTTTTCGATGTAAAATCAAATTTGCAATCAAAAAGTACTTTACTGAAATTTTGATAAAGTGCACCGTTTTCAAGTTATAGCCATATTTAAGTGACTTTTTTGAAAATAGTCGCAGTTTTTCATTTTTTTAAATTAGTGCACATGTTTGCCCAGTTTTGAAAAAAATATTTTTGAAGAGCTGAGAAAATTCTCTATATTTTGCTTATTTGGACTTTGTTGATACGACCTTTAGTTGCTGAGATATTGCAATGCAAAGGTTTAAAAACAGGAAAATTGATGTTTTCTAAGTTTCACCCAAACAACCCACCATTTTCTATCGTCAATATCTCAGCAACTAATGGTCCGATTTTCAATGTTAATATATGAAACATTTGTGAAATTTTCCGATCTCTTCGAAAAAAATATTTTTGGAATTTTCAAATCAAGACTAACATTTCACAAAGGCCAAACATTCAATATTACGCCCTTTTAAAATGTTTGTCTTGATTTGAAAATTCCAAAAATATTTTTTTCGAAAAGATCGGAAAATTTCACAATTGTTTCATATATTAACATTGAAAATCGGACCATTAGTTGCTGAGATATTGACGATAGAAAATGGTGGGTTGTTTGGGTGAAACTTAGAAAACATCAATTTTCCTGTTTTTAAACCTTTGCATTGCAATATCTCAGCAACTAAAGGTCGTATCAACATAGTCCGAATAAGCAAAATATAGAGAATTTTCTCAGCTTTTCAAAAATATTTTTTTCAAAACTGGGCAAACATGTGCACTAATTTAAAAAAATGAAAAACTGCGACTATTTTCAAAAAAGTCACTTAAATATGGCTATAACTTGAAAACGGTGCACTTTATCAAAATTTTAGTAAAGTACTTTTTGATTGCAAATTTGATTTTACATCGAAAAATGAAGTTGAAAAATTTTTACGACCAAAATTTCGATTTTTTGAAAAAATCAGTATTGATTAAAAAATTCATAACTCGGTCAGTGATTTTTTGCACAACCTGGAAATTTCTGAAAAGTTGGCATTTTATGTCTTCTAAAACATATCAAAAAATAAAAAAAATTAAAAATAGTGTTTTTTTGTAAATCAAGTTTTAGTGATAAAAAGTTAAATAAAAAAATCACCAAATTTTTTTTTACCGTGTATTATTTTTTCCAGTGTAGTCCGTATCCATACCTACAACTTTGCCGAAGACACCAAATCGATCAAAAAATTCCTTCAAAAGATACAGATTTTTGAATTTTCATACATCATTTTTGTATGGACAGCTGCCGAATTTGTATGGAAAATTATATGGACAAACTAATGATGCAAAATGGCTTCTTTGGGCATACCGAAGGCACCAAAAAAGTTTCAGCCGGATTAAAAAATACAAAAATTAAAATTGAAGAAAAAAGACCGATTTCGTAGAGAATTGCTCATTATAAAACATAGCTGAATACAATTACAGATGCAAACTTACGTCATAATCCATAAGGGGCCATCCATAAATCACGTGGAAACATTTCATGAGCATTTTCGATATTTTCCTAAAAACACTATTTTAAAAAAAAACATAATTTGGCCCAAAATAAAACCTTCGTCATACTGTATATCTCGAAAGTTCTGTCTACGTGTAATTTTTTTCTGAATAGACCTAATCAGAACCTAAAACATTGCCGAAGACATCAAATCGATCAGAAAATTCCGCTAAAAGATACAGATTTTCGAAGGTTTGCATAGCACTTTTATTTGAACAGCCCACAAGTTTGTATATAGATTTGTGTAAAGAAACTAATTGTGCAAAATGGCTTATCTGGGCATAAGGAATCGATGGATAACGTTTCATACAAATAAAAAAAAATTAAAATCAGGAATTTTAGCGAAATTTTCTTTTTAAAACTATGAATTATCGTTTTTGGTGATCATTATTTAGCTGTTTGCTAATCCGAAATATATCGAAAACCTTTTTATGTATCTGCGCATTGATTTAATGTCTTTATTAAAGTTGTATGTATTGGATAGGCCCGTGGTTAAGCCTCATTTTTTTCACAGTTTCAATTTTTTTTCTATTTTTATGTCAAAAATATGGACAACAAGTTAGTTATGAAGTTATAAATTTTTGAAGAAATTGTGAAGAAATCTAAAAAAACGATTTTCAAGCGGAACGTTTTTTTTGCAGCAATTTGTGATGTGAATCTGAATTTACAAACAAAAAGTACTTAATTTTTGTTTGAAAAAGTGACAGTTTTCGTATGAAGCCTGATCTACAATGGCAAATTGCAGAATGTTGCGTCTGCCACTTTTGCCCCTATTTACTTTGTCACTTCGATGGTCGATACTTGACTGACATCTGGATCAACTTGATAATTACTGTCTCCAGAGTTTGCGTAAGTTTGATTGAAGAATTGAATCGAATCTTCAATTTTGTTTTTTTTAAGTCCTGCGATGCAACAACTCAAATATAAAGAAACTTGTTTGCAATGCAAAAAAATATCAATAAATTTGTTTTTGGGAGTTTAAATTTCAAAAATAAAAATGAATTTCAAAAATATTGCTCTGCTCTGTGTTGACTAATTTTATGTGAATTATTTGATGTAAAATAAATATTCTACTGAAAAAACCTTCTGCACGTGTCAACGAAATGTGAGATTACTTATGTTAGTTACCACGACAGTCGGAATAGAACTAAGTATTCTGTCTCGTTTTTCCTAAAATCGTCGCTTTTATGCTATCTTGGACACGTCATATCATGTATATGTAGATGTTTGGTTAGATAGCATACACGCGACAAAATAACGTATTTGACCAGGCAGTATACAGCTATTTTCTACACATACTCTAACGCCAAGTTAAAACATAAAGCTTCGGGTAGTAAAATGAGGATTAAGACCATTGCAATACGCTTACAAAAATGTCCTGAAGTAATGGGCCGTTTTGGGCAGATCCCTCTCCATCCTTTCGATAAATGACAAACTTCTACCCGGTTGTCCCTTTTCAAAAACCGCCAGGTAAATCCTGGAATTTCCAGCTTCTCATTAGATCGTCATTCAACGCGTCAGTTCAGTTCTACCCTCCAACGACGAAACGACCATGTGCGTCCACACTCGCAGTGCCCGCCCGCCCCAACGCGGATTCGCCGACCTGCCGCCCGAGATCCAGGAGTACATCTTCGACTTTCTACCGCTCGCGGATCGCAAGGCCGCCGCCTGCGTCAACTCCCACTGGCTGACGTTGGCCTTCTCGGGTAGGTTCCTGGCCCGTACGCGCCTCAAGATTCCCAGCTGGACCGAGCTGGACATCTGTTCGCGGATGCTGCTGGCCAAGAGTGGCCGGAGACATCGGAACATCTTTGCCGCGTTCGGGAGCGGGTCTTGCGAGCCGCGCGATCTGCACCTGCTGTTGGACATCTTGGTGAGGTTGGCTGAGACGATCGAGTGCGTGCAGAGTCCGACCATGTTCAGCTCGCAGCAGCTGACCGCCATCGTGAACACTTTGCCGCGGTTGAAGGAGCTGGAGGTTGCCGTTGGGGATGTTTACAACTTTGAACACGAGGGGTTGATGCAGCTGGCCAGGCTTGTGAAGCCGATTGCGAGTAGTACCCACTTGAGTGAGAAGAATTCATTGACGAAATTACGAATGAAACTGTTTTCATGTAAAAGTCCAAGCTTCTTTGGAAATTTCCTTAGAAAGATGTCTGTCAACTTGAGGGAGCTCAGCCTGTACGTAGTCTGTCCGTATGTCCCACTGAGTAGCGTAGATTTGCCCAATCTAACAACACTTCGTATATCAGCGCAACAGTTTTCAATGAAGTCGGACATGTTGATCATCATGTTCCAAGGAACTCCAAAAGTGAAAAAGCTACGAATTGATCATGACATCGACAGTCATGTTTTCGAAACACTTACGCAAAACTGTAGTGAACTGCAGGAACTAAACGTCCATGTCAATGTTAGGGACATTCCCTCGCTGGAATCCCTGTCGAAACTGCAGAAACTTCGCAAACTGAAACTCGAAGGATCATTCACGAGCAATCAGATGCGCGCCTGCTCGCCGATTCCCGGCATGCGCAAGCTGTACCTTCGCGTCCATCGGCTGGACAACATCACAACCTTCTTCCACCAGCTGGAGCGAATCCTGCCCAACCTGCACACCATCCACTTTCGCATCAACAGTCTGCCCCTGTTCAGCAAGCGGATCGTCCAGCAAATCACCCGCGGTTTCCAGTCCCTGTCCAAGTTCACCATCGAGGGATCCCCGGTCGTAATGCGCCCGGAGTTGGCGTTTCAGTCACTTCGAGACAGACCCGATGGAGTGCAGGAGGACGACGATGACGAACTTGAGACCGATAGCAAGATCGGCCGTCTCCGGGTGAGCAACTGTACCGACTTTCGTGACGCAGATCTGCTCCGGTTGGCTACGACGTTTCCGGAACTGACGTACGTCGAGCTGTGCAAAAGTCGGTGGATCACCGAGGAGGGACTACGAGTTTTTGCGGAGGTGCTACCGAATTGTCGGATCGAATTAAATGATAAATAAAGATTTGTTTTAAGAGTAACTTGTTTTGATTGGAGGGACTATCCGAACTTTCTTTCTGCGATATAAACAAGACATACCACGATCGATTTGTATAGTTTATCTACAAAAACAAAAATAGCCTGCCTTAACCATCTATCCTAATAACGGCATTCAAGCTACAACCAGGCATCTTCGGAATCAGCGCTTGCACAGCCGGCTTGGTAACATTCGCGCAAAACCCAATCTCCAGCACCTTCAGCTTGGGGAATATCAGCGGCACCAGCTGCAGATCTTCGTCGCGCAGCGATCGGCAGTAGTTGATCCGCAGGATCCGTAACTTCCCCGGCATGAGCCGCTCCATGTTCAGATACATATCGCGCACGATCAGCTCCTCCAGGAACGGCATCTGGTCAAAGTGCACGAAGGTATCGCACCGGGACTCCACCGGAGCCATCATCGAGCCGAACAGGGCCAGCTTGCGCAGCATTCGGAAGTTGCGGCAGATCAGTTCGGCCATCGCGTTGTCCAGGATGCAAGGTGGAGGCAGTAGCACTCGCAGATCGCTTAGATTCGGCGTGATCTTCGCTATGGTTTCGAAGAACTGATCGACCGTATCGATGTGTTCGATGCGAAGAATCAACGTTTTGACCGTTGCAAGAGGAGCACAGTCACGTAGCAAAGCCTTATGGAAGTCTCCAAACACGTACAGTTCTTCCAGCTGATCCAGGCTATCCAAGTAGCGAACCGCTTGTTGCGACAACCAATTGGTACTGATTCTTAGCGTGGTCAACCGAGAACAAGTTGATGTTATGACCTGCAACAACGGTAGTGTAACCTCCAAAGTAGGATACGCTTGTCTCTTCACACTAAGCTCCTCGTTAAACTGCATCTGAATGTTCTCGTCGATTCCCTCCAAGCTTCCCGACATCAACATCACCCTCACCTTCCGCTGCTTCAAATACTCCATCGGAATGTAACTCTCCTTCGAGTAGATGTACATCTCTCTCAACCCATCCTTAACGCGACCAAGCACATTAAAGTCGTAGTTCGTATTGGAATACACGTTGATCCTCAGCGCCAGCTTCACCACGTTCGGCAACGATTCCGGATCCACATCCGCCCCAACTCCCAGCAGCTGCCGTTCCAACGTAAAAACGTCCGTCACCCCCAAGTACGCCTCCCGACTACCGCCAACAATCGAACACTGACAACACGCAACATCCCCGCTAACGCCCACACAAATCTCCTTCAAACCAGGAAGCCGCTCCCTAATCGCCTTCACCTGAACCGGCGTGAATCGGACCATCGACTGGAAGCACGTCACCGAACCTGCGAACCGCTCCAAAAACTGCACCAACAGGCGCCAATCGTCCGGACCGCATCGCCCATACTCCGTCGAGATGAAAAAGTTCCGGTACGGCCGCTTGCTGGCCAGCAGCAGCTGGATCCGGTCGACGTTCCGGCGACTGCTCGGCACCAGCAGGTTCACCTTGTTGAGAAAGCGGCTGGAGAAGGCAGCTTGGAGCCAGCGTTGACTAACTAGGGACGCTGATTTGCGGTCGATGCAGGGTAGAAAGTCCAGCACCATCTCGAGCACTTCCGGGGGAAGGCAGCTTACGGTGGTGGAGGACATTGTGGTGCTGAGACTAGAATCAGCCATCCTGATCGCGCTTTCAAGAAGAACTGAAGAAAGGTGAGTCTTGCGGTTTTATATAAAGAATCACAAAAAAACCGTTATTCGCTAATCCATTTCAACCATTTCAAGAACGTCTAGGCAGTAAACTTAAGCTCAGGTAATGATTTTCACATAAAAAATGAAATTTACCTCCAACAAAATTGTTTTTTTTTTCTTTTAACTCTTCTTATCCATCTTATCGTATTGTATTTGTGTCCCAGCTTAGAAACATAAATACAATTCCGCTATTATTTTGAAAATGCAGACTATGCTAAACAATATCTGGGTGAAAATCAAACCAGTTCATAGGGACACGAACAAACCGTCGCTATCGTGCCAACTTGTCGCACGTGCATTTAGGACCAAATTGAGTTGAGGACGCCATTTTGTGCAACTCACAATGCCTCACCTTTTAAACTTCACCGATCCCAAAAATTCGATTTCAATACTGAGTTAATCAATAAAAACCAAAAAACAAACTCCAGCCATTGTTGACACAGTTTCAATCTTGTCGTGCTATCTTGACACAGCCTGAAAATTGATGTAAGTGCGACAATTGGCCAAATGTATCCCTGCAAACCACCGCAGAAGATCTGGCAACTCTGTCTCAAAATACAAAACCTAAATTTGTTTCAATTTGTTTGGCCATTTTGCTCATTTTAGTCATTTTGGTCATTTTGATCATTTTGATCATTTTGGTCATTTTGGTCATTTTGGTCGTTTTGGTCATTTTGGTCATTTTGGTCATTTTGGTCATATTGGTCATATTGGTCAATTTGGTCATTTTGGTCATTTTGGTCATTTTGGTCATTTTGGTCATTTTGATCATTTTGATCATTTTGGTCATTTTGGTCATTTTGGTCATTTTGGTCATTTTGGTCATTTAGGTCATTTTGGTCATTTTGGTCAATTTGGTATTTTGGTCATTTGAGTCATTTTGGTCAATTTGGCCATTTTGGTCATTTTGGTCATTTTGGTCAATTTGGTCATTTTGGTCATTTTGGTCATTTTGGTCATTTTGGTCATTTTGGTCATTTTGGTCATTTTGGTCATTTTGGTCATTTTGGTCATTTTGGTCATTTTGGTCATTTTGGTCATTTTGGTCATTTTGGTCATTTTGGTCATTTTGGTCATTTTGGTCATTTTGGTCATTTTGGTCATTTTGGTCATTTTGGTCATTTTGGTCATTTTGGTCATTTTGGTCATTTAGGTCATTTTGGTCATTTTGGTCATTTTGGACATTTTGGTCATTTTGGTCATTTTGGTCATTTTGGTCATTTTGGACATTTTGGTCATTTTGGTCATTTTGGTCATTTTGGTAATTTTGTTCATTTTGGTAATTTTGTTCATTTGAGTCATTTTGGTCAATTTGGCCATTTTGGTCATTTTGGTCATTTTGGCCATTTTGGTCATTTTGGGCATTTTGATCATTTTGGTCATTTTGGTCATTTTGGTCATTTTGGTCATTTTGGTCAATTTGGTATTTTGGTCATTTGAGTCATTTTGGTCAATTTGGCCATTTTGGTCATTTTGGTCATTTTGGTCAATTTGGTCATTTTGGTCATTTTGGTCATTTTGGTCATTTTGGTCATTTTGTTCATTTTGGTCATTTTGGTCATTTTGGTCATTTTGGTCATTTTGGTCATTTTGGTCATTTTGGTCATTTTGGTCATTTTGGTCATTTTGGTCATTTTGGTCATTTTGGTCATTTTGGTCATTTTGGTCATTTTGGTCATTTTGGTCATTTTGGTCATTTTGGTCATTTTAGCCATTTTGGTCATTTTGGTCATTTTGGTCATTTTGGTCATTTTAGGCATTTTGGTCATTTTGGTCATTTGAGTCATTTTGGTCATTTGAGTCATTTTGGTCAATTTGGCCAATTTGGCCATTTTGATCATTTTGGTCATTTTGGGCATTTTGGTCAATTTGGCAATTTGGTCATTTTGGTCATTTCGGTTATTCTACTCATTTTGGTAATTTTGTTCATTTGAGTCATTTTGGCCATTTTGGTCATTTTGGTCATTTTGGTCATTTTGGTCATTTTGGTCATTTTGGTCATTTTGGTCATTTTGGTCATTTTGGTCATTTTGGTCATTTTGGTCATTTTGATCATTTTGATCATTTTGGTCATTTTGGTCATTTTGGTCATTTTGGTCATTTTGGTCATTTAGGTCATTTTGGTCATTTTGGTCAATTTGGTATTTTGGTCATTTGAGTCATTTTGGTCAATTTGGCCATTTTGGTCATTTTGGTCATTTTGGTCAATTTGGTCATTTTGGTCATTTTGGTCATTTTGGTCATTTTGGTCATTTTGGTCATTTTGGTCATTTTGGTCATTTTGGTCATTTTGGTCATTTTGGTCATTTTGGTCATTTTGGTCATTTTGGTCATTTTGGTCATTTTGGTCATTTTGGTCATTTTGGTCATTTTGGTCATTTTGGTCATTTTGGTCATTTTGGTCATTTTGGTCATTTTGGTCAATTTGGTCATTTTGGTCATTTAGGTCATTTTGGTCATATCGGTCATTTTGGTCATATCGGTCATTTTGGTCATTTAGGTCATTAAGGTCACTTTGGTCATTTAGGTCACTTTGGTCATTTTGGTCATTTTGGTCATTTTGGTCATTTTGGCCATTTTAGTCATTTTGGTCATTTTCGTCATTTTGGTCATTTTGGTCATTTTGGTCATTTTGGTCATTTTGGTCATTTTGGTCATTTTGGTCATTTTGGTCATTTTGGTCATTTTGGTCATTTTGGTTATATCGGTCATTTTGGTCACTTTGGTCATTTTGGTCATTTTGGTCATTTTGGTCATTTTGGTCATTTTGGTCATTTTGGTCATATTTGTCATTTTGGTCATTTTGGTCTTTTTTGTCATTTTGGTCATATCGGTCATTTTGGTCATTTTGGTCATTTTGGTCATTTTGGTCATTTTGGTCAATTTGGTCATTTTGGTCATTTTGGTTATATCGGTCATTTTGGTCACTTTGGTCATATCGGTCATTTTGGTCATTTTGGTCATTTTGGTCATTTTGGTCAATTTGGTCATTTTGGTCATTTTGGTCATTTTGGTCATATCGGTCATTTTGGTCACTTTGGTCATTTTGGTCATTTTGGTCATTTTGGTCATTTCCGTCATTTCCGTCATTTTCGTCATTTTCGTCATTTTCGTCATATTCGTCATTTTCGTCATTTTCGTCATTTTCGTCATTTTCGTCATTTTCGTCATTTTCGTCATTTTCGTCATTTTCGTCATTTTCGTCATTTTCGTAATTTTCTTAATTTTCGTAATTTTCGTAATTTTCGTAATTTTCGTCATTTTCGTCATTTTCGTCATTTTCGTCATTTTCGTCATTTTCGTCATTTTCGTCATTTCGTCATTTTCGTCATTTTGGTCATTTTGGTCATTTTGGTCATTTTGGTCATTTCGATCATTTCGATCATTTTGGTCATTTTGGTCATTTTGGTCATTTTGGTCATTTTCGTCATTTTGGTCATTTTCGTCATTTTGGTCATTTTGGTCATTTTGGTCATTTTGGTCATTTTGGTCATTTTAGTCATTTTGGTCATTTTGGTCATTTTGGTCATTTTGGTCATTTTCGTCATTTTCGTCATTTTCGTCATTTTCGTCATTTTCGTCATTTTCGTCATTTTCGTCATTTTCGTCATTTTCGTCATTTTCGTCATTTTCGTCATTTTCGTCATTTTGGTCATTTTGGTCATTTTGGTCATTTTGGTCATTTTCGTCATTTTGGTCATTTTGGTCATTTTGGTCATTTTGGTCATTTTAGTCATTTTGGTCATTTTGGTCATTTTGGTCATTTTGGTCATTTTGGTCATTTTGGTCATTTTGGTCATTTTGGTCATTTTGGTCATTTTGGCCATTTTGGTCATTTAGGTCATTTTCGTCATTTCCGTCATTTTCGTCATTTTCGTCATTTTCGTCATTTTCGTCATTTTCGTCATTTTCGTCATTTTCGTCATTTTCGTAATTTTCGTCATTTTCGTAATTTTCGTAATTTTCGTAATTTTCGTAATTTTCGTAATTTTCGTAATTTTCGTAATTTTCGTAATTTTCGTAATTTTCGTCATTTTCGTCATTTTCGTCATTTTCGTCATTTTCGTCATTTTCGTCATTTTCGTCATTTTCGTCATTTTCGTCATTTTCGTCATTTTCGTCATTTTGGTCATTTTGGTCATTTTGGTCATTTTGGTCATTTTGGTCATTTTGGTCATATCGGTCATTTTGGTTACTTTGGTCATTTTCGTCATTTTGGTCATTTTCGTCATTTTCGTCATTTTGGTCATTTTGGTCATTTTGGTCATTTTGGTCATTTTAGTCATTTTGGTCATTTTGGTCATTTTTGTCATTTTGGTCATTTTGGTCATTTTGGTAATTTTGGTCATTTTGGTCATTTTGGTCATTTTGGTCATTTTGGTCATATCGGTCATTTTGGTTACTTTGGTCACTTTGGTCAATTTGGTCATTTTGGTCATTTTGGTCATATCGGTCATTTTGGTCACTTTGGTCATTTTGGTCATTTTGGTCATTTTGGTCATTTTGGTCAATTTGGTCATTTTGGTCATTTTGGTCATTTTGGTCATTTTGGTTATATCGGTCATTTTGGTCACTTTGGTCATTTTGGTCATTTTGGTCAATTTGGTCATTTTGGTCATTTTGGTCATTTTGGTCATTTAGGTCATTTTGGTCATATCGGTCATTTTGGTCATTTAGGTCATTTAGGTCACTTTGGTCATTTAGGTCACTTTGGTCATTTTGGTCATTTTGGTCATTTTGGTCATTTTGGCCATTTTAGTCATTTTGGTCATTTTCGTCATTTTGGTCATTTTGGTCATTTTGGTCATTTTGGTCATTTTGGTCATTTTGGTCATTTTGGTCATTTTGGTCATTTTCGTCATTTTGGTCATTTTCGTCATTTTCGTCATTTTGGTCATTTTGGTCATTTTGGTCATTTTGGTCATTTTGGTCATTTTGGTCATTTTGGTCATTTTTGTCATTTTGGTCATTTTGGTCATTTTGGTCATTTTGGTCATTTTGGTCATTTTGGTCATTTTGGTCATATCGGTCATATCGGTCATTTTGGTTACTTTGGTCATTTTGGTCATTTTCGTCATTTTCGTCATTTTGGTCATTTTGGTCATTTTGGTCATTTTGGTCATTTTAGTCATTTTGGTCATTTTGGTCATTTTTGTCATTTTGGTCATTTTGGTCATTTTGGTAATTTTGGTCATTTTGGTCATTTTGGTCATTTTGGTCATTTTGGTCATATCGGTCATTTTGGTTACTTTGGTCACTTTGGTCAATTTGGTCATTTTGGTCATTTTGGTCATATCGGTCATTTTGGTCACTTTGGTCATTTTGGTCATTTTGGTCATTTTGGTCATTTTGGTCAATTTGGTCATTTTGGTCATTTTGGTCATTTTGGTCATTTTGGTTATATCGGTCATTTTGGTCACTTTGGTCATTTTGGTCATTTTGGTCAATTTGGTCATTTTGGTCATTTTGGTCATTTAGGTCATTTTGGTCATATCGGTCATTTTGGTCATTTAGGTCATTTAGGTCACTTTGGTCATTTAGGTCACTTTGGTCATTTTGGTCATTTTGGTCATTTTGGTCATTTTGGCCATTTTAGTCATTTTGGTCATTTTCGTCATTTTGGTCATTTTGGTCATTTTGGTCATTTTGGTCATTTTGGTCATTTTGGTCATTTTGGTCTTTTTGGTCATTTTGGTCATTTTGGTCATTTTGGTCATTTTAGTCATTTTGGTCATTTTAGTCATTTTGGTCATTTTGGTCATTTTGGTAATTTTGGTCATTTTGGTCATTTTGGTCATATCGGTCATTTTGGTCACTTTGGTCATTTTGGTCATTATGGTCATTTTGGTCAATTTGGTCATTTTGGTCATTTTGGTCATTTTGGTCATATCGGTCATTTTGGTCACTTTGGTTATTTTGGTCATTTTGGTCATTTTGGTCATTTTGGTCATTTTTGTCATTTTGGTCATTTTGGTCGTTTTGGTCATTTTGGTCATATCGGTCATTTTGGTCATTTTGGTCATTTTGGTCAATTTGGTCATTTTGGTCATTTTGGTCATTTTGGTCATTTTGGTCATTTTGGTTATATCGGTCATTTTGGTCACTTTGGTCATTTTGGTCATTTTGGTCATTTTGGTCATTTTGGTCATTTTGATCATTTTGGTCATTTTGGTCATATCGGTCATTTTGGTCACTTTGGTCAATTTGGTCATTTTGGTCATTTTGGTCATTTTGGTCATATCGGTCATTTTGGTCACTTTGGTCATTTTGGTCATTTTGGTCATTTTGGTCATTTTGGTCATTTTGGTCATTTTGGTCATTTTTGTCATTTTGGTCATTTTGGTCGTTTTGGTCATTTTGGTCATATCGGTCATTTTGGTCATTTTGGTCATTTTGGTCATTTTGGTCATTTTGGTCAATTTGGTCATTTTGGTCATTTTGGTTATATCGGTCATTTTGGTCACTTTGGTCATATCGGTCATTTTGGTCATTTTGGTCATTTTGGTCATTTTGGTCATTTTGGTCATTTTGGTCATTTTGGTCATTTTGGTCATTTTGGTCACTTTGGTCATTTTGGTCATTTTGGCCATTTTAGTCATTTTGGTCATTTTCGTCATTTTGGTCATTTTGGTCAATTTGGTCATTTTGGTCATATCGGTCATTTTGGTCACTTTGGTCATTTTGGTCATTTTGGTCATTTTGGTCATTTTGGTCGATTTGGTCATTTTGGTCATTTTGGTCATTTTGGTCATATCGGTCATTTTGGTCACTTTGGTCATTTTGGTCATTTTGGTCATTTTGGTCATTTTGGTCATTTTGGTCATTTTGGTCATATCGGTCATTTTGGTCACTTTGGTCAATTTGGTCATTTTGGACATTTTGGTCATTTTGGTCATATCGGTCATTTTGGTCACTTTGGTCATTTTGGTCATTTTGGTCATTTTGATCATTTTGATCATTTTGATCATTTTGATCATTTTGATCATTTTGATCATTTTGATCATTTTGATCATTTTGATCATTTTGATCATTTTGATCATTTTGATCATTTTGATCATTTTGATCATTTTGATCATTTTGATCATTTTGATCATTTTGATCATTTTGATCATTTTGATCATTTTGATCATTTTGATCATTTTGATCATTTTGATCATTGTGATCATTTTGATCATTTTGATCATTTTGATCATTTTGATCATTTTGATCATTTTGATCATTTTGATCATTTTGATCATTTTGATCATTTTGATCATTTTGATCATTTTGATCATTTTGATCATTTTGATCATTTTGATCATTTTGATCATTTTGATCATTTTGATCATTTTGATCATTTTGATCATTTTGATCATTTTGATCATTTTGATCATTTTGATCATTTTGATCATTTTGATCATTTTGATCATTTTGATCATTTTGATCATTTTGATCATTTTGATCATTTTGATCATTTTGATCATTTTGATCATTTTGATCATTTTGATCATTTTGATCATTTTGATCATTTTGATCATTTTGATCATTTTGATCATTTTGATCATTTTTATCATTTTGATAATTTTTGTCATTTTGGTGATTTTGGTTATTTAATCATTTTGGTAATTTTGGTCATTTGGGTCATTCAGATCATTTTGATCATTTTAATCAATTTGATCAATTTGGCTATTTGAGTCATTTTGGTGTTTTTGTTCAATTTTGCCATTTTGGTCATTTTGGAAATTTTGATCATTTCGGTCATTTTAGGTAATTTTAGTAATTTTAATCATTTTGATCATTTAGTTCATATTGATCAATTTCGTCTTTTGGGTCATTTAGGTCATTTGTTACTTTGGCCATTTGGGTAATTTTGGTAATTTTGATAGTTTTGCAAATTTTTATTATTTTTTATTTTTATGATAATTAAAAAAAACAATTGAGCAACCTTATTTAACTGTTCAATAATTCAAATAATTATTCAAAAATGCAAAAGAGTTAATTCATATAAATTTATTGAAAAAGCACCTACATGTTGATGTTCTAAGCTTTCACACGAACACCATCTATGCGTTTAACCACGAAACCAGTCAACCCCAGTCATAAAGTGTCGAACATAAAGCACAAACTTCACGCAGCTGCTCGACATCAAGCAAACTATAACAACCACATTCGAGCACGTGGTGAGTTTCTCGCGTTCGGAAGTCACGCTTCTAGCAGCGATTGCTGTACCTTTCATTATGGCGCGCTTCTAGTTGGAGATTTGGCTTGAGTAGTTGTAGCAGTTCAGCTAATTACGCGAACGGCAGCAATTTCTTGCAGTGCAGAAGGCAACCTTCAAAACTTTTAGACTTTGACCGTTTCTTCAGTTTCGCAACAAGGGGGTTCACTGGCAGAGGTGAGTTACCTCTATGCAAAAATAAAGAATGTGCTCAGGTAGGTAAATGACTCCGGCTTGACGGACGACCTTGGTCCGTTAAGTTTTTTTTTTAATAATAACTTGCTAGAAGAGGCAAAACATAAAAAGCTGTTCTAACTGAACCCACAAATCAGTGTGTGCGGTTAGGTCGACAATTGGTTCGCGGTTCGCCAATCAGTTTCATAACGGGCGCGAACCAATTGGGACCACTTTCCGACCATGGGACAAGCCCGGCGACTTCAGCTGTGGCGGTGTAGATTAGATTCAATTGAATCGCGCAGCATATCTACTTGATGATGATGCTGTAGAGCACGAAGTCGGTCTAATGTGGTTGGAGATGATTGTTGGTAGAGCATAGCTATAAGTAAAATTTAGTAATTTTGGCGGCATAATTAAAAAAAACTTAAAGGCACGACAAGTTAAAACGTTTTTAAATCATATAATAATAATACTAAAAGAAAAATTTAAAAAATAAACATTTTCAAATTTATTTGACAAAAATAAAAGGGCAATAATAGAAACCCTACCCTAAATCCAACTCAACTACCAACTTCACACAAAGCCGACTGGATGGACCCTCGTTTGCAAAAATCACCAGTTTCAGGACAGCAATATTTTTTGCAAAATTTTACCCTCCCCAAAAAAAACCTGCACCAGCTGATCGTCAACGTCAGCGTTCATATCACATCATTTCGCCAGCATTTCGTATCAAGCCAAATGTGCAGTAAATCGACGCAGATTATCTCGCGACACGGTGTGGTGTTGGCGTAAACGAGCTTTTAATGGGGTCTGATTTGGGAATTAAGCCCAAGTCTAGTCGTGAATTTAGAGCGTCGTGGTGGTGGTGTTGGTAGGAAACACGATTCAGGAAGAGTTCCGTATTAAACACCTTGAATGGCCAGCAGTAAAGACACAGCTGTCCGAATGTTAGATTTGATTTGGGTAATTTTTGTTGCGGAACAGGAAGAAGATATTTCGTTCAATTTCGCTATGGGAATGCGAAATTAGCACCTCGTTGTTAATGAAAAAGTAATGAGCTAATAATTGGAAATTTTCAGCAGAAGCTATGATTGGCGAGTGTAGTACTCAACAATTCAACGGAATGTATTTTGAACTCATGGAATTGTAAAATTTTAATGTATTATCGAAATTGGATACGATTCAAAGCAAATCACTACAATTGTCGGAAGGCTTTCCTGTGAACAATGAAGGTTTTTTGCATAATTAATTCGTCCATTCAAGTCTGATTTTCAAAACTTCGAAACAAAAGGCAACAATTTATCAGTTTTTTTTTTTCAATATAATTTTCAAATGTCATTACTGTCGTTGTCATTAATTTGTTTTTATCCTGTGACTATTTTGCAGGGGGAAGTAAAAACTTTAAATAAAATTTGGAATGATCTTAAAGTGTATAAAAAAAAACAATTTTTAAACCACATATAAGCGTTGAAAAAAACCGCAGCGATATTTATTTAATTAATGCATTTCTAAGAATGTTGAAAATCTACCTGCATTTTTTTTTTTAAGAAATTTTCAATTGTAAAATCAAATTTGACTACAATTTGTGTTTAAAATATGTGTAATTTTACATCAGAACCTGGTGAAATTTTCATCTGTCTCTGTTAAATTTCACTTTTTTAACATTATTTTAGGTAAAATTTACTCAAAAAAGACCAACCAACTAAATTTTCAACCTTCCTAAATTCAACAAGCATAATTTGAAAATGTTCCCAAAAAAAACCGAGCAAGGTGGATTGTTTGATATATAAAAAGATGTTTTAGGAGTAGGGCCGTTGCAAATATTTTTTGAAGATGTCCCTTGACTCGTGGGGGTGTTGAACATTCCAATGAAAAAAGTGTTTTAAAATGCAAATTGCACCTGTCCACTTGATTTGCAACCATTAACCCGGGCATGGTCTTCGGGTCTATAGGACCCAGTAGCACTATAAAAGTAATTGTAACTTTTGACCAAAAACACCTAGAGATCTGAAATTTTGTGACTTTGTGTATCTTACTAAGACACACATTCTGGCCAAAAATGAACTTCCGGTGGCCACCGGAAGTGCCCACCAAAAAAAAACTGACACCAATGGTATTCCGGGTCTATAGGACCCAGAAATGTTTTCAGCTGCCAAAATTCGAGATTTTAACCGATTTTGGATGTCTTGACCGCAAATGAAAGGCTAGAATGTCTACTTTCTGAACCCAACCGGCAGAACCGGTTTTGGACACCGTGGCCACCGGGAACCTGCTATAACCGAAAAAAGTCCTTTTTGAGGCCCCTACTTTGAGGACCTGTATCTCCGAAACGATTGCACATAGCAGGTTGCTTCCGGTTGCATTCGACAGATAATAACCTGAATTTTAAGCCCCAGAAAAAATGATTGGTCCATAGTGGCCACCGGTTCCGGTAACCCGGAACTTCCGGAAAACTTGATTTTTGCAGTTTTTGTCATAAAAGCGTCACACAGAACAGTATTTTGAAACGGATTATTTTGCAAATCATTGCAGAAGAATACTACATACTATCCCTGACTGTTTGGTATCGGTTCTGGCCAACTCTGGCCAATCCGGAACCGGTTCCAGGGTACCACTAAAACGGTTCCAATAATTGTCACGCTAGAAACCCGTCATGTTGCATATCAAACTTCATGAAATTGCATGTTATGACCATCTGAGGTAATGCCGATGTCCTCTGACCCATCCTGGTCACTCCGGAACCGGTTACCGGTGGCCACTGGGGGACACTATCGGAATATGCAATGAACCCTATCATCCGACATATCAAACTTCATGAAATTGAAAGTTATGACCATCTGAGGTCATGCCGATGTCCTCTGACCCATCCTGGTCACTCCGGAACCAGTTACCGGTGGCCACTGGGGGACACTATCGGAATATGCAATGAACCCCATCATCCGACATATCAAACTTCATGAAATTGAAAGTTATGACCATCTGAGGTCATGCCGATGTCCTCTGACCCATCCTGGTCACTCCGGAACCGGTTACCGGTGGCCACTGGGGGACACTATCGGAATATGCAATGAACCCTATCATCCGACGTATCAAACTTCATGAAATTGAAAGTTATGACCATCTGAGGTCATGCCGATGTCCCCTGACCCAACCTGGTCACTCCGGAACCGGTCACCGGTGGCCACTGAGGGACACTATCGGAATATGCAATGAACCCTATCATCCGACGTATCAAACTTCATGAAATTGAAGTTATGACCATCTGAGGTCATGCCGATGTCCTCTGACCCATCATGGTCACTCCGGAACCGGTTACCGGTGGCCACTGAGGGACACTATCGAAATATGCAATGAACCCTATCATCCGACGTATCAAACTTCATGAAATTGCAAGTTATGACCATCTGAGGTCATGCCGATGTCTTATTACCTAACCTGATCACTCCGGAACCGGTCGCCGGTGGCCACTTGGGGACACTATCGGAATATGCAATGAACCCTGTCATCCGACTTATCAAACTTCATGAAATTGAACATTCTTATCATCTGAGGTCATGCTAACGTCCTTTGAACTTATCTGGTCACTCCAGAATCGGTTACCGTTGGCCACTTGGTGACACTCTCTGGGTATGTAGTAAACCCTATCATCCGACGTATCAAACTTCATGAAATTGAAAGTTATGACCATCTGAGGTCATGCTAACGTTCTTTGAACTTATCTGGTCACTTCGGAGTCGGTTTCCGATGGCCACTTGGGGAAACTTGTGGAATATGCTAGAAACCCTATCATCCGAAATATCAAACTTCATAGAATTGAAAAATTATTTCTATCCAAGGTTATGCCGACCTAAACTAACCTTACCTGATCACTGAGGGCCACTCCGGGACCGGTTACCAGTGGCTTTTGGGGAACATTATCGTAATATGCAATGACGGCATATCGAACAACATGAAATTGAACAATATTACATCTAAGGTAATTACGCTAACATCCCCTAACTCTATCTGGCTTTTGGAATCGGTTACCGGTGGCAACTGGTGTACACTTGTGGAATATGCGGAATAGAAACCCTATCGTCCCACATATCAAACTTCATGAGGCCGTCTTTCTCTCAAACCGAGTGTTGCCGAGATTTGGGTGCAGAAACTCTTTCATCTAACCTTTGATTTTGATATTTTAGAAATTATAGACACGCAAAAATCGGTATTTTCTCGGATAGCTAAGCTGCACTATTGGCGTTAAAATCCTCTAAATCGTCGCCATCGTGCTAACTTGTCGCACGTGCATTTTGGGCCAAATTGAGTTAAGAACGCCATTTTGTGCAGCTCACAATGCCTCACCTTTTGACCTTAACAGATCCCCAAAATTCGATTTCAATCCTGAGATATTCAACAAAAACCGAAAAAACTCCGTGCATTTTTGTCACTTTACATATGAAAGTAGTTTCAATCTTGTCGTGCTATATTGTCACTCCATGAAAATTGATGTAAGTGCGACAAAAGGCCAAAGGGATTTCTGGCCAGGAAAGTCAGGATGCGTTTGTCGCACGTACAAGCTAGACTACCGTAAACATTTGTAATTATAACTCGGGACTCCAGCAACCAACTTCAACCAAACTTTGGGACAATGCATAGGATGGTCAGCCAAACAAAACGTGTTTGTTTTTGTTTACATTGCGTGCTCTCGTTTTTGTATATTCAAGGTCAAACATTAAAACGCGTTTTCTCGGAACGTCAAAATGGCGGGTGCGACATGATAGCACGACGACGTCGAAATGCGAATCCAAACATGTTTGGAACTTGCTACTCGGCATGTTGTTTTGGGTACCAGGATACTGCGGCATTGAAGGCATTGAAATGGCTGATGAACTTGCCAGACTAGGCTTATCAAACATATTCGTGGATCCCGAGCCGTTCCTTGGAATCTCAAAACGTGCCGTGAAGCAAGAAATAACTAATTCTTCGCTTGTGTGCTATCTATCTCCTATCTTTTTACAGCAGACGTGTTACAAGATAGCACAAGTGACGAATTGAGGACAATCGCAAATTGCTTCAATCTGGGGCGAGATGCGTGGATTGAGACAAACGTAAACTTTTATCACTCCAAGTCCTTCAATTACCAAGAAACATCTTGGCTTAAACCATAGGGAACTACAAATACTCGCAGGGCTTCTAACAGGACATTGTCCTGATATATATCACCTGCACAAAATCGGCATGGGGCCTAACAACCTCTGTCGTTTTTGTTTAACTGCCGGATAAATGGATAAACAATGTCTGCAAAATAACCCCTCGTCTACCGATCCCATGGATACGAGTAATTTGTAGTATGAACTGTAACCAGGGTACATTACAAAAGATAGCCTTCTTAGGTGGTCGCACAAATGCCCAATGTGAAAAATAACGTTTGATATTGATAGCCAGATTAAAAACTATAGTTATGAGAAAATGGTGAAAGATTTTGTGTCAAAAATATGTATAATATTACATCAGGATTTGGGTATTTTTTTATCAGTTTCTGGTGAATTTTCATTAGATTCACATTTTTACACATTTTTTAGGTAAAATTACTCAAAAAAGTGGTTATCCAAATTTTCAACATTCCAAAATTCACATATTTTTTGCTGTGCGATATAGAAGGATACAGATGTTGGCATAACCTGGGATAGTAATAATTTTCAATTCTATGATACGTCGGATGATAGGGTTTCTAGCATATTCCGATAGTGTCCCCAAGTGGCCATCGTAAACCGATTCCGAAGTGACCAGATAAGTTCAAAGGACGTTAGCATGACCTCAGATGGTAAGAATGTTCAATTTCATGAAGTTTGATACGTCGGATGATAGGGTTTATTACATAATCAGAGAGTATCACCAAGTGGCCACAGGTAACCGGTTCCGGAGTGACCAGGTTGGGTCAGAGGACATGGTCTTGATCCTAGTTGATCATAACTTTTAATTTCATGAAGTTTGACACGTCGGATGATAGGGTTCATTGCATATTCCGATAGTGTCCCCAAGAAGCCACCGGTAACCGGTTCCATCGAAAACCGGTTCCGGACCAGGTTAGGTCAGAAGACATCGGCATGATCTCAGATGGTCATAACTTTCAATTTCATGAAGTTTGATACGTCGGATGATAGGGTTCATTGCATATTCCGATAGTGTCCCCCAGTGGCCACCGGTAACCGGTTCCGGAGTGACCATGATGGGTCAGAGGACATCGGCATGACCTCAGATGGTCATAACTTTCAATTTCTGGAAATTTGATACGTCGGATGATAGGGTTCATTGGATATTCCGATAGTGTCCCCCAGTGGCCTCCGGTAACCGATTCCGGAGTGACCAGGTTGGGTCAGGGGACATCGGCATGACCTCAGATGGTCATAACTTTCAATTTCATGAAGTTTGATACGTCGGATGATAGGGTTCATTGCATATTCCGATAGTGTCCCCCAGTGGCCACCGGTAACCGGTTCCGGAGTGACCAGGATGGGTCAGAGGACATCGGCATGACCTCAGATGGTCATAACTTTCAATTTCATGAAGTTTGATACGTCGGATGATAGGGTTCATTGCATATTCCGATAGTGTCCCCCAGTGGCCACCGGTAACCGGTTCCGGAGTGACCAGGTTGGGTCAGAGGACATGGTCTTGATCCTAGTTGATCATAACTTTTAATTTCATGAAGTTTGATACGTCGGATGATAGGGTTCATTGCATATTCCGATAGTGTCCCCCAGTGGCCACCGGTAACCGGTTCCGGAGTGACCATGATGGGTCAGAGGACATCGGCATGACCTCAGATGGTCATAACTTTCAATTTCTGGAAATTTGATACGTCGGATGATAGGGTTCATTGGATATTCCGATAGTGTCCCCCAGTGGCCTCCGGTAACCGATTCCGGAGTGACCAGGTTGGGTCAGGGGACATCGACATGACCTCAGATGGTCATAACTTTCAATTTCATGAAGTTTGATACGTCGGATGATAGGGTTCATTGCATATTCCGATAGTGTCCCCCAGTGGCCACCGGTAACCGGTTCCGGAGTGACCAGGATGGGTCAGAGGACATCGGCATGACCTCAGATGGTCATAACTTTCAATTTCATGAAGTTTGATATGTCGGATGATAGGGTTCATTGCATATTCCGATAGTGTCCCCCAGTGGCCACCGGTAACTGGTTCCGGAGTGACCAGGATGGGTCAGAGGACATCGGCATGACCTCAGATGGTCATAACTTTCAATTTCATGAAGTTTGATACGTCGGATGATAGGGTTCATTGCATATTCCGATAGTGTCCCCCAGTGGCCACCGGTAACCGATTCCGGAGTGACCAGGATGGGTCAGAGGACATCGGCATGACCTCAGATGGTCATAACATGCAATTTCATGAAGTTTGATATGCAACATGACGGGTTTCTAGCGTGACAATTATTGGAACCGTTTTAGTGGTACCCTGGAACCGGTTCCGGATTGGCCAGAGTTGGCCAGAACCGATACCAAACAGTCAGGGATAGTATGTAGTATCCTTCTGCAATGATTTGCAAAATAATCCGTTTCAAAATACTGGTCTGTGTGACGGTTTTATGTCAAAAACTGCAAAAATCAAGTTTTCCGGAAGTTCCGGGTTACCGGAACCGGTGGCCACTATGGACCAATTATTTTTTCTGGGGCTTAAAATTCAGGTTATTATCTGTCGAATGCAACCGGAAGCAACCTGCTATGTGCAATCGTTTCGGAGATACAGGTCCTCAAAGTAGGGGCCTCAAAAAGGACTTTTTTCGGTTATAGCAGGTTCCCGGTGGCCACGGTGTCCAAAACCGGTTCTGTCGGTTGGGTTCAGAAAGTAGACATCCTAGCCTTTCATTTGCGGTCAAGACATCCAAAATCGGTTACAATCTCGAATTTTGGCAGCTGAAAACATTTCTGGGTCCTATAGACCCGGAATACCATTCGTGTATGTAGAAAACGAAGACCATGGCCAGGTTAATTTTCAAAAATCTATGTACCGACGAAAAATTTCACAAAAATTCAAAATATTTTTAATCGAGCTGAAACATGCTAAATATGAAATTTAATGCAGCAAAATGCATTTAAATTGTTTTCAGTTGATATGACTTCTACTTCCATTAATATTTAGAAGTTTTTTGAAAAAAAATTGACCCCAGCTTTTTCGGGCCGATTTTGTGCGACATAAACTTTGAAAAATATTTGCAACGGCCTAAACATTGTAGGACTATTCTTCAACATTTGTTTGCGCCAATTCATCTTAATTTATTAAACAGTAAAAATGCAGCGTTTTGAAGATTGAACATTTGGCTGTTCACTTCTTTTTTAAGTATCTCTTAAAATAATGTGCCAAAATGTAAAAATCAACGGAAACATGAGAAAGCTGTAAAATTACCCCTTTTTTATACAAAATCTGTCATCATTCCCAGATGTAATATATCCATCACTTTTTTCTGTGTACCATTCAAATGGTTGCTAATGAAAAAGTAATTTTTCTAATCTAATCTAACACAAACGCAGCCAGTCCGATGAAAGCATGCTGGAAAGTCTTGTGATTAGATTACGCCCCAAGCACTTTTCTTGTCAATATTAATAATTGCAGTACATCCGAGAACACCCGAAAATGAATTGCAAAAATTAAAGCGGCCAGCCCTACTGCGTTGTGTTTACCGCAAAGAGGATTCTGTGAACGGATCACATTTCACAGAATCTACAGGGGAGGAAGGATGCGTGGACATACCGTACCAAACGCTCCGAATCAGTTGTAGTTGGGTGTGTAAGTGTAAATTTGGCAAATAATTATATTTAGAGGGGGTTCGTGGAAATGGAGAAATGGGGATTGGGAAAATGGAAGATGGAGAAGGGGTAGGAAGGATATTTCATTTAATCAATAGTATATAATTTATATTGGTATGGTATAAATGTAAAAAAAATCAGCAAAAATTATGGAGAGATCTCACCAAAATCTGGATATTTTAAATAAGCAGCTTCAATCTTCATTTTCCTGCAACCAGAATTGGACACAGCCTGACGGCGTGACGATCGTCACCTCCTCTAGGATCTTGATAGTTTTCGGTTGACGAACCAAATCGAATAGAATCTGCTTCTATTTTGGGACTGTTTAAGTGAAGGAACAGACACCGCAGGTTGCAAACAGCTTCTGGCTTTGCCGGAAGGGATTCTTCACCGTTCCGCCATACGAAAAAGTTCACGGAGAGCTTTACTTTTATCTTCAGCCATATAAAGATTCTCTTGCAGAAAATAGTCATCCGAAGAACAAATCCGAAACCGTCGTGGAATTTTGTAAAAAATGGCCAAAAGATGCGAGAAATAACTTGAAAAAAAAACGGAGAAAACGTCAAATTTACGACACCGAAAAAAAATTACGTCCAAACTCGCCCATGGCTACTTCGATCTCTGCTAATGAAAAAGTAATTTTTCAGTCAAAATTGATGAATATTTTGAATTTTGAAGTGGAGACACAGAAAGCAAAAATATAAATTTTAATGATAATGGTACTGTCAAATGTTTCCAAAATATACATGTATATTTAGGATTTTTTCAGAAGTAGCCACGGCGCCCTTGGCGAAACATCAATTTGGCGCCCCTCCCAACTTTACAAGCATTTTGATAAATTGATATTAATTTTCAATGATTGCTTCGATATAAATTGATTTTATAATTGCAATTGGAGACCTTAATATGGTTAAAATCAGAAACACAGTTATTTTATGTTTTATTTTTCAAATAATATGAGATAGGTAATCGAAAATTTAGTATAGGAGTTAAGTTAGCTGAATAATTTCTCGGATTTCATAAAATCGATAATGATTTTGTTTTAATTTATTTTTCAGATAAATGCACAGAATTAAATACTCAATCATGATAAATTTTGCTATAACTTGTTTGCTAATTTTATAATTCGAAGCCTGCAAAATTTTATCTGATCTAGTATTAATTTGATTTTATAAGCCCGAATTTGTAAAATAATTAGCTGATTTGGATTTGGATTTAATTTCGTTAATTACAACAAAAAAACCCTCTTTAAAATTGAAAAAAAATAATAATTCGATGCCCGTGTGCTCTCTTGTTCTATCTAGATAGGAATCCCAGCAAGCTTAGTTCAAAAGAGCACACCGGCATGGAAGTAGAATTTTCCAACATGCAGCGGCAGAACAAAATTTCGTCAAAATCAATTTAGACCTTTGCAAATTTTTAAATTCTTTTTGGTGAAAAAGTTAAACTTTTTTTCTGAACTTAACTCCTTGCCACCTACAACTTTGCTGAAGTCAGAAAATATTTTCGCATACATTTTGGAATACAGTTAAACCTCGCATATGCACCTCATATGGGGGTTTCTTATGCGAAGCACGCATATGCGAGGTACAGGGCTTATGGGATTTTGGCTATATGGGAGACATGGGCTATATTTTTGTAAAAAATCATCTAAACTATACAAATTTATACTGTTTTGGAATCGTTATGGAGTCAGCTATACAGCTACACCAAATTTACATGGTTTACGATGTTCTAGGTCATCCAAAACTTCGTCAAGTTAAGGCCTATGTGTTCAACGCCGTACAAGTATGAGGTAGGCGATTTGACTGTGGTTTTTGACCACAGATCATATCCGGATAGCCTCAGGGAAGTTCAAGGACTAGTCTACCGATATGTGGTGATGTTCTGGGTCTTCTGTAGAGTCCCGGGAGGTACGACCGATGGGTCTACCGCCGTAACACGGCAGAGGTCGGTGTTTTTTGAGATCAGATCATATCCAGATAGCCTCAGGGAGGTTCAAAGACTAGTCTACCGATATGTGGTGATGTTCTGGGTCTTCTGTAGAGTCCCGGGAGGTACGTCCGATGGGTCTACCGCCGTAACACGGCAGAGGTCGGTAGTTTTAGACCTCAGATCATATCCAGATAGCCTCAGGGAGGTTCAGGGACTAGTCTACCGATATGTGGAAATGTTCTGGGTCTTCTGTGGAGTCCCGAGAGCTACGCCTGAAGGGTCTACCGCCGTAACAAGGCAGAGGTCGATGGTTTTTGGCCTTAGATTATATCCAGATAGACTCAGGGAGGTTCAGGGACTAGTCTACCGATATGTGATGATGTTCTGGGTCTTCTGTAGAGTCCCGGTAGGTACGTCCGATGGGTCTACCGCCGTAACACGGCAGAGGTCGGTAGTTTTAGACCTCAGATCATATCCGGATAGCCTCAGGGAGGTCAGGGACTAGTCTACCGGTATGTGGTCATGTTCTGGGTCTTCTGTAGAGTCCCAGGAGGTACGACCGATGGGTCTACCGCCGTAACAAGGCAGAGGTCGGTGGATTTTGACCTCAGATCATATCCGGATAGCCTCAGGAAGGTTCAGGGACTAGTCTACCGATGTGTGATGATGTTTTGGGTCTTCTGTAGAGTCCCGGGAATTACGGTCAATGGGTCGACCGCCGTAGCATGGCAGAGGTCGGTGGATTTTGACCTAAGATCATATTCAGATAGCCTCAGGGAGATTAAGGGACTAGTCTACCGATGTGTGGTGATGTTCTGGGTCTTCTGTAGAGTTCCAGGAGTTACGGTCAATGGGTCTACCACCGAAATAAGGCAGGGGTCACTGGATTTTGATCTTAGATCATATCCGGATAGCCTCAGGACGGTTCAGGGACTAGTCTACCGATGTGTTATGATCCTTTGGGTCTTCTGTAGAGTCCCGGAAGTAACGGCCCTGAGGCTATTCGGATATGATCTGAGATCAAAAACCTCCGACCTCTATCTTGTTACGGTGGTAGACCCAACGGCCGTAGCTCCCAAAATCTTACAAAACACCCAGAACATCACCACATATCGGTAGACAAGTTACGGCTGTAGACCCATTGACCGTTACTCCCAGGACTCTACAGAAGACCCAGAACATCACCACACATCGGTAGACTAGTCCCTTAATCTCCCTGAGGTTATCTGAATATGATCTTAGGTCAAAATCCACCGACCTCTGCCATGCTACGGCGGTCGACCCATTGACCGTAATTCCTGGGACTCTACAGAAGACCCAGAACATCATCACACATCGGTAGACTAGTCCCTGAACCACCCTGAGGTTATCTGGATATGATCTAAGGTCAAAAACCATCAACCTCTGCCTTGTTACGGCAGTAGACCCGTCGGTCGAACCTCCCGGGACTCTACAGAATACCCAGAACATGACCACATACCGGTAGACTAGTCCCTGAACCTCCCTGAGGCTATCCGGATATGATCTGAGGTCTAAAACTACCGACCTCTGCCGTGTTACGGCGGTAGACCCATCGGACGTACCTCCCGGGACTCTACAGAAGACCCAGAACATCACCACATATCGGTAGACTAGTCCCTGAACCTCCCTGAGTCTATCTGGATATAATCTAAGGCCAAAAACCACAGTCAAATCGCCTACCTCATACTTGTACGGCGTTGAACACATAGGCCTTAACTTGACGAAGTTTCGGATGACCTAGAACATCGTAAACCATGTAAATTTGGTGTAGCTGTATAGCTGACTTCATAACGATTCCAAAACAGTATAAATTTGTATAGTTTAGTTGATTTTTTATAAAAATATAGCCCATGTCTCCCATATAGCCAAAATCCCATAAGCCCTGTACCTCGCATATGCAACTCTTGCGACAAAACCGAATCAGGTGGAATGACTCGTATATGCAAAGTTGCATATGCGAGGCGCTCTTATACGAGGTTTAACTGTATATACAAAACATGTATAAATGGACAGTTGTCAAAATTGTAAAGACAAACGAATGATGCACAGTATAAAAATAGTAAATTAAAAAGGTATTAAATTAGCAGGTTTAACATAACATCCTTTATGGGGAATTATGACCTCAACTTAGACTGAAAAATTGGCATTACAATAGAAAAAAAACGGAATCGACGTAACACCTTATAATGTGGCCCTCTTAAACCTTGCGGTTTCGTCAACGGATCCACAGGTGTGTATCGTTCTTTTTGCGACAAGACTCCGCCTCCCGGGTCTCCTAAGTGTAAAGGTATGGCACGCGGAGAGGGCACCGATTACCTATATTTTACACTTAGAGAGTCCAGCGCGCGGTCCGATTGATCCACACAGGCAATAGAAAAGTGGTAAATTTACAATTTTCTCAATGGGAAATTACACATTTTCTGACATTAAAGATGTTCTCATTTCCAGGTTTAATATGGCCCTAATTGTTTTTACTGTGCATTAAGCAATCAATTGGCCATAGAGTTATCTACGTGCGCATGTGTTGCGTGTACGTACACGAGGTTGAGGTTAATTTTTGTACCGGCCAGCAAAACAAATGGCGTGCTAGTGTTCGTGAGATAAGGCTTAGATAACTCTATAGGAAAGCACCCCAAACAGTTTCGGGCAAATAAAAAAATACAAATGATATTCATTTCAGGTTTTCGTGGAAAATTGCATTATTGCGATTATGCTCAACGATCCGAAATTTGGCCACCAAGCTCTCTGAAAACAGCGCGAGGACTGTCACCACGTAATACCCGGGACTGAGATAAGCTGTATCAGCGCTATGCAAGTTTGATAAAAACTAGACTTTGTCATAATTTCACTGCCGGCCAGCGATTAAACTTCAAGCGAAAAGTTGATACCAAACGAAACAAAAAACTATGATAATCACTACAACGATTGCACAGTGAAAAATCCACTCTTGCAACATTCTCGGAAATTCCTTCACTGAGTCATGTGTCATGTCATGTTGAGTCATGTTCCTCAAAAGCAGCACCATGAATCAATGCACCTGAAATCTTTCACAAACCCTCGCCAACCTCAAGCCCATGTTCACTCATGTTATCCACCAGTTCGGTTGATGTTCCTCATCACAGCGGTTCGGTTCGTTCTACGCCAGCTTCGCTTCACTCCGTCAGTCAGCATCGGGTTGGATTCGCGCGCGGACGCAATAACACACAAGCTGGGCTTCAGCAGTACGGGTAGCACGTGTCCCGGACCGTTTCGGCACGTTTTCTTTCGTTCGCGGTTGTGTTGGTTTCCTTCGCGTTAGGGTGAGTGCCCACTCGTTGGTGTTGGTTTCTTGGTGTTTCTGCCTGATGGGTCCAACTCACCTCACCCGGCAGCGTTTGCCTGCGATTTCAGTGGTGGTGGATTCGGTCCTTATCGTTTGCCATAAAACAGGCAGAGTGTGAAACTGCTAGAAAATGTGTCAGCCTCATGAGTGAAAATTTTTGACAGACCAGTCCCTCCAGTCCAGACCGTCAGTACGGTAATACCACACGGGTGCGTGCTCCGAGCGATTGGATTACCCACGGGTTGAGACACGGATTGTGGATTCGGCTGGAAACGCGCTAGTGGTTCCGGATTGCAGGGGAGTGTGTTCCACATTTGGGAATTCGTGAAGATCTCGGTGGAAGTAGACGAGGAAGATTGAAGAAATGTGCCACTTGGAGGCAGAGTGTTGAAATTTGGTGTGTAATTTTGCACAAAAAAGGGGGTTTCCTGACGTAGTTTGCCAGGAAGTGAAAATTGGGGCTTCCGGGCGACGGTGAAGAAGAGGTCACACACAGAACGTGCTCGATGAGCTGAGACTTGCAGTGGCGTGTAGCGTACAGTCTGCAGCCGATGATGTAGTTCGTCCAGGCGACATTTAGAATTTTCACACCATACGAGTATCACAAAACCAGAACACTGCATGCCGCTGTCCCTTGAGATCATACAAAACACCACAGGTTCCGCACCGTATTTGGTTTTTGTGTGATTGACAAGTGTTGATAAGAGCGGCAGAAATCGTCTAGTTATCAAGCGAACGCGACACACCGGAAGAATCCAATACCTCGAACCCACTAGAAAAATAAAAGTCGTGTTGCGAAACTGCAAGGAAAATCGATTGCGTGTCGCACACACATCCTGATCCCGAAGAAGACTCAACCGAGGAGGTAGGCTTCATCCCGAACGGCAGCAGTCGTGATTCCACGTTGAATGCTTGCTTACATAATTGGAACAACCTTCAACTCTGCGTGAACGCAAGGTTCTCCAGCAATCAGCTCTAATAGCGTATTCTGCGTTTCAGAAGTTCTCCATGAACGAGTGAATCCGTCAGAGAGCATCTCGCAACGCCAAGAACTACCCCCATCAGGTCGTTCCTCCGGTATTCGCGTAATCGTGCCATGCCGCGACCATCGAACCGCTCAACGCTCGTTAGCCACCTCGTCGTCGCAATCGCCCCGAGATAGCATAGATACGCTGGAGCCCTCGTATTGCGCTGATTAACAGCAATCTCCGTCGCCGTCACCATTATCACGCCGCACCAGCAGCAGTACAGTCACAATTTCTTCAGTTTGATCTCCCGCTCCAAAATCACCCGGGCAAAACCTCCCTGACATCCTTCCGCTGACCTTTTTCCTACCTCCTCCAACAAACCCCATAAAATGCCCCTCGAAACCAGCGACCTGCACCCGGAACCGGTTCCGCCAGCGCATCCACCTCCTCCGGACGTCCCGGACCAAGCCAACGGAGGCTACCCCCCGCACAACCCGGACCTCTACGCCTCGATCCGCAGCAACAAATCACAAATGGCGGCCGCAATCCGCTCCTCCAACCGCCGCGTCGAGGAAAAACACCACCCGGAAGGTCACTCGACCCTGGTCGAACTCCTCACCGAGACGTCCCAAGCGTCCGTGCACGACATCCTGAACGATGGCGAGGAGGACCAGATGTTCGTCACCGGCTACGAAAAGTCCTCCGTCCGGACGTTCTTCTGCTACGTCGGCTTCGTGCTCACCCTCGGAATCATGCGGCTCGTGATGCACTGGTGGCAACACTGGCTGCTGCTCGCGACCCACCGGAAGTGCTCGCTCGAGGTCGCCCAAAAGGTGCTGGTTCACGAGCGGTACCAGGACAAGCACGATGCGTACTACGTCAAGAACGTCATCACGATGAACGCCGAAGCAATCAGGTGAGTCCCGCGGGGTTTATCTCGCGTGGGTGATAGCTTGAAATTCCACCCATTGTTTCGGGCTTTGAATATATAGCTCTAATGAAGGGAAGTTATTGTTATTCTACAAGCAAGAAATCGGTGAATTTTAGGCCAGGGGAGATACTACAGGGAAGCACCGGCAAAGTACTTACTGAAATGACTGTCTTTAGTTGCACAAGATGGCACAGTTGTTTTTAAATAAAAACAATCGATCTAATCAAGAGGTAGAATATATCATACAAGTAGATGGAGTTTCATAACAAGTAGTTAACAGTATATTTTTCATAAAATCGCGATAACTTGTGATGATTACAAGCTAATCCCTTATGTTTGTAATTGTCTGTTCAACATTGTTACACTCTAACAAATAACCTTGCAAAGTTAGAAAAAAACACAACATTTTAAAACGAAAAATTTTGTTCTAAATGAAAAATTACCCTTCTGGGTTAATGTAGATTCGAAAATACATTGAATTTACCTTAAAATGACATTTTCAATTTTTTTTTACAGTTAAGTAACGAAAAATTGCAGAGTTTTTTAAACATTTTTAGTGTTTTTCTCGATGCATAATGCTTGTTATTAGGATATTCTTTGTTATTGTTATTCTCATCACCATTTCAGGCTGCAAATTATTGAAATGCATGTCTTTTTTCGCATGTTCTAAAATGAAAGGGGTCGTACCGCCCCTCCATCATCAGATATCAAAAAACACACCTCGGATTCGTGATCAGGGACAAAAGTTGCCCCTTAAGACAAAGTTTCATGCAAATCGAAGAGGGGTCGGGCAATTTTACCCGATTTCGTGTGAGTTGGTAGAGAATTATCCAACTATTTTTATTTTTTATTTTTTTTAAGAAGCTTCTTGAATCGAAGATTTTTTTGAACTTTAATTTTTAAACGGTTCAAATAGATGAAAATAAACATTTTTATGCACACAGTAAAAAATAATGTAAATTTGGAAGCTGTGATTTTGGAACGTTGAATATTACCTCTTT